>NC_080384.1:44165287-44468317 GCF_014773155.1 Arachis stenosperma
GTTTTGACGATGAAAGAGAGAAATGGAGGCACAACTGGAAGAGATTTGGTTGATTCACTTGGTGAGTTCCATGGAATTTCATTTTTGGTTTTACTAAATAGATGCATAAAACGTTTTAGTTGTGTATCTATGGATATGGAAAACCTATAAAAATGTTTCTTTATCGTTTGTTTATTTATTTATTTAATTTTTTGTCAATATGGCATGGGAGATCATCATAGACATTGTTAATTTTTATTTTGGAGATACCATTCGACATTCAATTTGCTCTCCTGGAGTGTTTGCAAGCACTAATTTTCTGTTGAAGAGAATATTATCAGAATAACTACTGTTCTGTTGGTTATTGTCTCCCTTAGAATGGTACCTTTTATCTTTTTCTTTTTTTCTTGCTTCTTCTATCTCTTGTTATTTTAAAATAATCATCTGAAGTGTAAAGGTTAGGAGATGAGCTGGATTCAGTGACTGTTAAGAGAAACTTAAAATTTGTCGAGCCGAACATCCAAGGCTATTTGATATATTGGAATATATTCCGGGTTGGGTCTTAGATTCTGTATTAGATGAAGCAAGAATGGTAGATGCATTTTCATTTTCTATGTTACTCATTCATAAGTTCTATCCTTTTTATCCGGGGAATCAAAATTCCTCCTCACAGTAAAATGATAATAGGTTGGGATTAAGAAAAGCATATGCCTTTCGTGCTTTGTGGCAGGGAGAATTTTTTGTTTTACTTTTTTCTTGTAATAATGTTAAAGAGATTGATGATCTATCTATGGTTGAATCAGCATCTAATTTAATTAGAACTGTATAAGAGAGTGTGGAGCATCTTGTGGTTTGATCTAAAAATCAGAATATATTCAGGTTTAGACTTTAAGCTAATGTGCAAGAATGAGTTATACATCTTTGTTACCTTTAACTTTCACTGTATTTATATTTTCTTATTACTGAAGGAACATGTAAAGAAAAGGTGACCTTGCAGTTATCAATTTTTCAGTAGTATCATCATTCTAAAACCAATATCTCCCTTGGCAATTATTTGCAGATGCAATTCCTGATTCGTCAATTGAAAACTGCATCTCAGAGTCTTCTATGTCTTCTGTTGAAGCAATTCATAATTTTAGGTATTTTTGTGAAATTTTCTATTCATTATTGGTTTTACTTTTTTATGACAGTCTGTTACTGTCACAATATAAAATACCAAGTTTAAATCATGGTCATTTGACTGTTTTTAATCTTAGAGTTTTTGCAGCAACTTGGAATGTAGGAGGGCAATGTCCCAATGGGAACCTTGATTTGAGTGATTTTCTCCAGGTCCGAAATGAACACGACATATATGTCTTGGGGTATGGTCTATCTAACATCTAATTCAAATTATTTTAATCCAGGAATAAGTTTACAAATCGATGATATGCTTTTAAGTTGGATAACTAAATACAGTGAAAAGGCCATTTATGATTTTGAATGTTCAAAACTTTTGAGGTTCCTGTTCCGTTGTATTGAAACAAAGTACTACAATTTTTGCTGTATTTTCCAATATAACTGATAAATGTAGTGACGAATCCACAAAATACATATAAATTCATGTATTTTTAAATTAATATCCAAATTACTAGCAGTGCTTTGTAAAGTGCAGTTTGAGAATTGCTGTGATAATTTATTTGGGAATATAATTTTTCTTTCTCGACCTTTTAGCTTTCAAGAGATTGTTCCATTGAATGCGGGAAACGTGCTAGTCCTCGAGGATAATGAACCGGCTGCAAAATGGCTTGCTTTAATCAACCAATCACTCAATGGATCTCATGATTTGTCTTCCAAAGGAATGAAATCCACAGCATCATTTGGTAGTTCCTTGTCTTTCCAAAAGCCTTCTTTAAAGAAGATTAAGAAGACTTTCAAGAAGCTGAATGGAAGGAAGCTAAAAAGTTGTAACTGTGTTCTTGAAATGGAAAGGAAGGCCTCTAAGGATTTCTGTTTCCGCTGCCAAGAACCGAATTTAAAGCCAGATGATTCTTCCACTGAAGAAGATGATGACAATATCCCTATTTCTGTTTTGGCCACAAGTCAGATGAAATACAGTCTTGTTGCTTGTAAGCAAATGGTTGGAATTTTCGTTTGTGTTTGGATGCGAAAGGAGCTTGTTCAGTATGTAGGCCATTTAAGAATATGTTGCACCAGTCGCGGGATCATGGGTTGTCTCGGAAACAAGGTATGTTATAATGTAATTTTTGTTGTGCTTCTTATTTATTAACCGAAGTCCCAAATGGACGCAAAATGCTTGATTTGTTTAGTAAATATACACAAAAAGTGGTGATTTTTTCAGTGACATTATCTCTATTGGGAAAGAGTTGAAGGTATTATTCACATCACCATGTTTGTTCTGTGGTTGCAGGGTTGTATATCGGTTAGCATGTCATTTTATCAGACGAGTATTTGTTTTATCTGCAGTCATTTAGCATCCGGCGAGAAAGAGGGCGATGAACTTCGCAGAAATCTCGATGTCATAGAGATACTAAAGAACACTCAGTTTCCAAGGATTTGTAAGACACCACAGAGCAGGATGCCTGACAAAATTTTAGATCATGAGTGAGTGAGCATTCATTTGGAACCATTCTGAGTTATAATTCCGATTTTTTCATTACTTTCTGTAATTTTACATATATATATGGCCTCAAATTCTGATTATATGAGAATTTATCTCCAGCCGAATCATATGGTTTGGGGACTTGAATTACAGAATTTCTCTGAGCTATGATGATGCGAAAAGGCTTGTGGAAAAGAGGGACTGGCCATCCCTTTTTGACAAGGATCAGGTAATTTCCCATAATTATTTTCAGTTCAGTGTTGATTTGAATTTCATACATGTTGCCATTGCATGATTTTGAAGGGTAATACTATAGTAAAGAGTGAAAATTGCACTTTTTACAGTAGAAAAAAAAAATAAAGATATCATGTGTAATGCACACTTCTCTACTATAAAAAAAAAATAATCTTTTTTTTCCTCCAAAGTTAGGAGTGAGACTCAAACTCGAAACCTTTAGGTGAGGATGAGAAGACTATGTCATTTGAGTTATAGTTTGTTGGAATGAAACAATCTTTATTCTTTATCCAACTTCACTATTCACGTAGCATTACCTTTTGTAACTATGTTCTTGGAGTGAAAACATTTAATAAATTATCGTATATTAATTTTTGTCGATGTTGTTTTGATTATTCGTCATGTACTTTTTTTTCCTTTCATCATAGCTTAAGATGGAAAGGGAAGCAGGTCGCGTATTCAAGGGTTGGAAAGAAGGGAAGATCTACTTTGCGCCGACTTATAAATACCCCATCAACTCAGATACTTACTATCTTGAGAATGTGAAAGTTTCAAGAAACAAAAGGAGAACTCCAGCTTGGTATGTATTAGAATTAGTTTGAATAATTTAAGAAATATGTTTTCATCTTTAATCTGAACAACGAAGGATTTGCATGCAGGTGCGATAGAATCTTGTGGCGTGGAAGTGGAATACAGCAACTCTCTTACGTACGCAAAGAATTGAAGTTTTCTGACCATAGGCCTGTTTGTGCAACATTTTTTGTACAAGTTGATGTTTTGTTCAAGGGACAGAAGAAGAAAAATTCCACTTTCAACTTCCATATTCAAGATCTTGTACACACTAACTCTAGAAGTTTATATTATTCTTGATTGATAATATCAAATAAATTGACAATCATATGACAAATGATCACTAAATCAGCATCAATTTTGATTTTTTTTTAATTCATTTTTTATGGTGTATTGCAAGATAGTTTGATCACGTGAAGTGCCCTTCAACTTAGGGGACTAGAATTTGTGAGCAATTCAACTGTATTGGCTATAATGCTATATGTAGCTTCAACCTCATGATGTTTCTAGGCTGCACTGGTCTAAAGCTTTTTTTTTTCTTTTCTTCTTTTCCCTTTCTTTTTTATTATTGAGAGAAGGAAATTTATTAATAGTTTGACACACGTAGGGGTGACAAATAGGTTAGCTTGTCCAGCCAAAAGTCCACCCATCCCGTCTAGTAAGGTAATTCCGAATTTCTTTCCAGCTCCGCTTAATAGCGGGTTGGCAGGCTTAGCCCGCCAATTTTTTTTATTAATAAATCATTAAATATTAAACAATATATATTTTTATAATTATTTTAATAAATTTATAATTTCTAAAGACATAAAAATTAATTTTTATCCACAAATATTAAAGTATTGATAATTCTAAATATGTAATAAACATAATCATTAACTAAGTTTTTTGAAATAAAATAATAAAACTAACATTGTAAAAAATAAAAAAATCAAAATATATAAATAAATATCTTCAAGTCACTAATCAATCAAACATAAAACATGATTCAAATTATAACCCGCCAAAGCCCGCGAATTAGGCGCTCCAGATTAGACGGACATTTTAATTATGGCATTTCAAATTTTCAGTTTGACCCATTTTTTTGACAAATTACACAAGCTGACCCGATAAATTTTGGCCCATTTGTTACTCCTAGGCAGAAATGCATAAAACACCATTTATTACTCCTAAACAAAAATGCATAAAACACCTAGACATATTAATCAAGCATGCAAAAAAAGACCACAAAAAAAGCGTGCTAAAGGAGACTAGTTCACTAAAATATCAAATTGGGTCTTAAGAAAGTACACATAATTAGGGCCTATCCGTTTGCTCAACTTAAATTGACAAATTCTTACCTCTGAAATTACACATACACATTTTAATTCGATTTTTTTTATGGTATCTCTAAACCCGACAAGTCATTAACTAATTTGCTGCGATACTAAGTTCTATTTAAGAGTTTACTCGTATAAATGGGCTTACTCGTATAATTTGTTGGGCTAACTATAAATGATACGAGTCTAAAAATTGAAAACTGCAAACAAACAGCTAATTAACAGCATGACAAAAAAAAAATAGTTAATAATCAACCCATATATCTCACAGACTTAGACTGACCAAGCTTAACACAACCTTATACATAATACCCTAATATATACCTATGATGAAATTCATTGTTAACTCAACACTTACCAAAGATGCACCTATAAATAGATCCTAAAAATTTTATTTTTATACAACAATTTCAACAAAACATATGTATTACAAATTTACAGCTCAAGATCCCCTTGATCGCCCTCTCCTTGAACCTGAATTGGTCGAGAGAGATGAACCCGCACCACATTTTATAATCTTTGAACTGAAACTCCCAACTGGAGATGAAATTTCATCACTTAAACAACTCAATTGAGAGTTCCGTGACCGATTCAATTCAAGGGAAGGCCCACCAAAAATGAAAAGGCCATTCCCCTCTCTATCCATTTCTTGATTCCTCATTCCATGAATTCGTTGTTACTTTTTCATTCAAGAGATAAAAACTTTTTGTTTTATGAAGGGTTGAGATAAAGGGTTGGGCTAAAAATTTCTAAAATATATAAAAGTCCATAAAAGACACTTAATTCATAAAGTAACCCTAAAATACAAATTCTTAATTATGCACTTTTACCATCATAAAAAATGACAACTAAAATTTAAGCTTCACCCTGTTAATTCCTATTGGTAAAAATTATTCTCCTTCTAACCTAACCCGCCAACTCATGAAAAAAATGTAAATTTATTTTAAACAGAACAAAACATCTAGTCCTTTAACATTTCACAGATATAATAGTAATTAGGCATATTTGACAACATACACATCCTAACTTGGTGGTAAAAAATGTTTAGGCAAAGGAGAACGAATCTTAGTTTGAACCCCTAATTATATAGGGGTTGGTCTTGCACCTAAACTATACTCTACTATAGCTCTATCTATTTCGCGCCAACTCTACTCGCTCTAATGAAATTGGAATGAGTTGGATATCTCTGAGTACGGGTAATGCTGTCAGTCTTAATTATAAACAGAGTGTTGTATCAATTACTCTTAAATATTAATAATTTTTAATATCTAAAAATAAGTAATAATATTAAATAAATCTAAAAAAGATATTAATTATTAATATTTTTTAATTAAATAAAATTTTTTAAATTTTATAAAAGAAATTTTTTTGTGATTATCTTTTTTGATTTATTTGATATTAATTTTTTCTGTTTTAAGTGCTATAATTGATAGATATTTTTTAGTTATAAATATTATGAAGAATAACTCAAAAATAAAATGAAAGATGAATTTTTTACTAATTATCTTTGAATTATATTAGAAAAAAATTGCTAAAAAATTTGACACAACTTCTATTATCGATAAATTTTATGATATAAAGAATTGACCACTTTGTTAGTAAAAAGTACACATATATTTTTTGTACTTTAAAATATACTCTTTTAGTTTATTTTTGTAATATATCTTACATTATATCATTTTTTGTATAATTTTTTAATATTATATAAGTTATTCTCATAATAATATTTCTGAATCTGTCTCTAACAAAAAAAAAATGCTATTCTTAAAGGTAGAGTTGTCCAAATATATATTATCATGAATTTAATTTTTGTATTAAGAAATCTCTTGTCGATTTGTTTATGTACTAGAATTATTATTTTCTAAATAGAGTATATTTTTTATAATAATATTACTTATATGGTCTTATCATGTGAGTTATAAATATATTGTCTATTCATTAAATTACAAAATGCACTCTGTTATTTTATTATATTTTTCAAATAAAGGCATTGACCTAGTTCTTGGACCAAATTTGCAAGAACAAAGTTCTTACTCTGTAAGTTCTTATTGTCTCAGGGAAGGGATTTTCAAGAAATTTTGGATATTATCTGTGTTAACCTACTAGCAAAGTAATAATTTAGTTGTTATCCATTTTTATGAAAGATAACCCGATCCTTTATAAAAATAAATCGACCATGACCTGTGTTTTGCGAGATAGTGCAATTCTTTATCATTTTTATTGTTAATTCGTAACGAAAATTGTCTAACTATTACGTTTGAGTGATAAACTGTCATGTTATAAGTATTTTATTATTATTATCAAATTAAATTAATTAAAAATTTATTTATCTTTATTTATTTAAACAAAATAATATTATTTTAATATTAAATTAATCTAAAATCTATTTATATGAAATTTATTTATCTTAAAAAAGATTTCGTATAATATTTTTTAAAGTTAATTTTTATTGTCTATTTTACATTATTTAATAAAGAAAAACCATAATAATTATCTAATCAACTCAAGATATAAATCGGGTAGCATAGCTAGGGCTAAAAGTGAGCCGAGTTGAGCCGAGCTAAACCAAGCTCAAGCTCGACTCATAAAAATTGAGCTTGGCTCACGGCTCGACTTATTAACAATCGAGCTTATTTCTTAAGTTCAATTTTGGCTCATCGAAAGCTCACGAGTTGATTCGAGCTCACGAGTTGGCTCAAATAATAGAGACATAAATACATAATCTATAATTCTATATTAATAAATTATAATTTGTATATTTTAAAAAATATTTAAAAGGATCAATTTTATTTATTGTTATCTATCAATAAATTATAAATTTTTTATTTATGTCCTACATTAAAATTATATGTAAAAAATAAATTTTAATTTTAAATAATTAAGATCATTAATATATATGGTTATATAGTACTATTTCATATGTATATCTATAATATTAAAAATATAGATTAAATGCATATAGGATTTATATATTACTAATTATCTATATATAATCGAGTCAGCTCACGAGCTAATGAGCTGAGCTTATCCAAGCTCAAGCTCGCCTCATTTAATTTATGAGCTCAATTTCAAGTTCAAGTTTGGCTCACTAGCTCACAAGCTTAGCTTATCAAGCTATTAACGAATCGAATTCGAACTAGCTCATGAGCTGGCTTGACTCACTTCCAGTCCTAAGCATAGCACGCAGATGAATTATTAGTATATATCAAAGGAGAGAATTGTATTTTACTCAAAAAAAAATTTCTCCACATTTCCTTGTAATAAAGAAAGAACAATCCTAATTAGGGGGCCTAATAATGTGCGCCAAATTTAATAATTACCCATGTTCTCAAGATGGCTAAAATCTATATGTTCTTACTGCTCCAATTTACGAGGTAAAATATTTTTTATTCCTAACAGTTCGATTTTAGACAAGAGTCATTTGCATACCCTTGGTTTAAGAAACAATGATCGGTTTGATCACAATTATAATTCTCTGATACCGGTAGAATCCAAAGTTCCTCGCTCTAACTACTAATTGTCTAATTAAACCATTCCATATATTTAAAATCACGTTCTGATCACGTGACATCCGAGATGTAAAGTAAAGTTAATCTGTTTCTGATTTAGCTTTGGAATTTGCAAGCTTGAATTAGTCAAAGATTTGTCACATGACGCACCTGCCTAAACTGCAAGAAACTTTCAAATTTACCATGCAAAATAATAAACTATAATCAACAAAGATATTTTAACATTTTAATATCAGACCACTACCAGCAGAGTTATTAATATTAATAATATGAGATATTTTTGAATTAACTTACTTTTTATTAGACTTTCTGCTCATGATGAATACAAGTTATTTTTCAATAATATTAAAACTTTGTCCAAGACCACTATAATAAAAATCACGACAAATTTTTAGTAACAATAATATAATAATTATTATATATCTTATTTATTTTATATTTTTGTAATAATTATATATTTTTTGTTGTTATTATATGTTATAATAATTATATTCTTTTTATAATCTTAAAAAAGTTTTTATCAAAAATTTTATAATTATCGCTAAAATTTTTTTAACGACAAAGTATAAAATAGCTAATATTATCTCATTGCTAGTAAATATATTAATAATTATTTTTGTTATCATTAAAAGACAAATAAATAGTCGATAAAATTAATTTTTCTAGCAGTTTACTAAGTAGTTTGAATATATATTTAAAATAAATAAATTTGTTCACTAAGCTTATACTCTTAATATTTCTTAGTTAGTAATATTTATCTATATCTTTAGGTTAATCTAAATATACCTTAGCTTGATGGACTTTTTCTGATTATATCCTTATTATTTAATTATAGTATATTTATACTTAGTTATAATTAATTAAGCATCAATAATAACTTTCAAGGTTAAATTAATCTAAACATTTTAATGTTCTTGAAGTTATGATATTTCATTTTAATTTGTATGCTTTAATTTTGTCAAAAGTGTATATTTGTAGGAGTAGCTTTTCTAAGATTAAATTAATCTAGATGTTTTAAATATTGTTAAAGTGGAAAATTTTAAATACTTAATTTATATATTTTTGACAAAAATTAACTACTAATATAAAATAATATTAAAATATAAAATACATATTAAAAATAAGTTAATAACATATATATAATAATTGATTTAATAATTAATTTTTAACATGCAATAACAATGTTGTTTTTCATTTGTGTGCTTTTGTCAAAATTTAAAGTGTATATTTGCAGGGAAAAGTATAGGGTACCAATATATTATCTACCAATTTATTGTCAACAATGATTAATTATTATATTTTAAACACATATATAAAGAGACACATCTAAAAAATATATCTATAAAGATACTTCTATTAAACACATTCATAAAAAAAATATTTTTATTAGACACATCCACAAAGACACTTCTATTAAACATAGTTATAAATAAGAATTGGTAGATGTTGGCAGAAATATTGTTGGTAACGGGATTGAATTTGTAGGGGTAACTTTTAAGATTAAATTTGTCTAAATGTTTTAAATATGGTTAAAGCTAAGTGAGGAAATGTATATATTTTTGTCCAAAAAAACTTATATTTACAAGATGAAAGAGTACTAAAAGGATGATGAGATGAATCTGATATACATTACTATTCTAGAATCTTTTTTAATACTTATAAAAATGTTTACAGCTCAATAATCTTCAAACTTTTTGCGATGTGCGTGGCAACCATCTTTGTAAGATATTTTTTAACATAAACATGGTTCAGGCCCGTACAAAGCATATATTATATATGTCCATATACTCATCAATCATATCATCATTACAATGCAATAAGAAGCAAATATAGTACCAAGTAAAAGACATCCTTTTATTATATAAGTCAACAAAATATTGTGACCATGAAATCCTTGTCTAGCTTAATGATTGTTATGGTTGCCATGACATTGATGCTTTCAGTTGGAGTTAATATGTCCCAAGCTACTAGGATTCTTCATCATCACCCAAATTCTACTCCTTTTTCTTCTTTTTCTTCATCTTCAGTTCCACAAGTGTTATCTTCATCAAATAGAGTTTCAAAGAAAGAAGAAGAGGCTAAATCATCAAAGTCGGTAGTAGCAGCTAGCCTTAGAAGGATTCCACCAAGCAGACCAAATCCTACTCAGAACAAGTAATTTTGTTATTTCACTCCCTTTTCTTCGGTTAATTAGGTTCGGTTTGATTTTTTTTTCCTTGTTATTTTTTATTTTCAGTGTTTCTATTTTAAGGATTTTGAAAATTAAAGAAAAACAAGTCAATGGTGCTTTATATTTGGTTTTGGTTTCTGTTTTTGCCGTTTTTATTTTTTATTTTTGTTTTTAATATTTTGTTTTTAAAATTTTATCAAAAACCATAAATAAAAATAATAAAATAATTTTTGAAATAAAAATAAGAAATAAGAACATAGATAACTATGACTCATTGATGTAATATATATATATATAACAAAAGGAAAAGTCTAGGGGACCAGCAGTTTTGTTGAATTTTGGCCAGCATGTAACCAGCAGAAGAAGGTGAGCCATTGGATGAAATTTTACACCAATCTCACACCATCAAATCATCATTGATGGCTAGTTGATGGCTAACAATCACAAAAATTACTGGCCCCCTAGCATTGCTCATAACAAAATTCTAAAATTAGATAACACTAAAAATGAAAATAAAAAAAATAGAGAAACAAAAGAAATTGTAAAAATATTTTTATATAAAATTGATACTATAAACTGTTAAATAATTTAAAATATTTAATTAAATATATTTAACTAACTATCTAATAGTTCATAATATTATGTTAATATAAATATATTTTTTTGGAAGTAATTAACACCAAAACAAGAACACAGAGACACCCCTCGACCCTCATCATTGTGTATTTCCATTTATACATACGTAGTTAGAAGTTGATGAAATCAAATTAAAAGGTGTATATGTGTAGCAGGTTGAAGCCTAAGATTAGGGGCTAATCCGAGCTTGAAGAACTGAGATGAAGATGAAACTATATATCTATATATAATATATAAGATGTAGCAGATGAACACTACTGCTGCACTTGTTTTGTTTGATGATTTTTAATTGTATTGTAGCTTCCAATTTTCCTTGTAGGTTTATTAGGTAGGAAGAGTGGTATAGAGTTTATTTTGGATTTTACTTTTAATTCTTTTGTTTTTTTTTTTACCCCTTGTATTTTTTATGTTTTAGAATGTAGGGAGATAAGGAGACTTTTATGTAATTACACATTTAACCTCAGTTAAGTAAAATGTCTTTTCACTTTTACTCTTCAAGACTCCAACGTAACATACTCTTAGAATGAGAACTGCTTTTATGATTATTATTTCCATTGAAAAATTGCATGAACTCGTCATCGTTGTATATTTACGTAGCTTCCTCGTTCTCTCTCTCTCTCTCTTTTTCTAATAGAAATTTTTGGGAATTAATATTATATAGTTAACATTGTAGTTAATATTTAACATAAATTATAAAAATATCTAAAATTTAATTAGAAGAAACATCTGAAATTCCAACTCAATAAAAACTTATTTTTAATGAGTTTCGTACTCAATTTGTTTAGTATTAACTTTTTACATTATTTTTTTAAAAACAATACTTTAATTTTGGCTAAAATTGTGGTAGTGATTGCTTCCATATCCTTTTTCTACTTGGTGCAATTAAAAAAATGACATGGGTAATATATAAAAAGTTGGTCAAGTTTTATTTTAATTCCTAGTTTTTTAATTTTTCTTGTAATTTAGCCGTAAATTTTGATTTTTTTTATTATTTCTAGTTACGATAAAATTCAATCAAATTAAAAACATCAATTCATAACATACATCAAAAGCCCTAGAATCACTGAATACAAAAAAAAAAACCCTAAAATTATAAATTTTTGTTTGCTATGGGATTTGGACTAATTGAAATCGGGATAAAGTACAAATTTGATGCCCAAAATTTGGGTCAAATTCTAATTTACTTTAGTTCTTAACGTTTTTAACGTTCTATTTCTATCTCAAAAAATTTTAAATAGGTTTAATGTGGTCCTACTATTAAATTTGACACTAATAGTTAATAGAATAAATGACATGGAAGTTAATAACGTTATTAATTAAATCGTATCTTCTTCTACGTATTAGAAAAACATAACCAAAACTTTTTTGTAATAACTCTTCTCAATTTTCTTTTTTTTATAAAATTTCAAATCCTACTAATCAATTATCAACGCTTCAAAATTAAAGGAAAAACTTTTATTTTTATTTACATACTGAAATTGAATATTATTGGCTCTTCAATATGTGAATTGTTTGTGTTAAATTTAATGGTGAGACAATATTAAATCCGTTTAAAATTTTTTTAGGATTAAAATAGGACGTTTGAAAGTTTTTGGGAATAAAATAGGACATTTGAAACGTTAGAAACCAAATTAAAATTCGGCCCAAACGTTAGGGACTAAAATAATACTTTACCCATTAAAATTGACATACAAATCCATAAATCTTTTATTGCTCTCAAGAAGATATAGAGTTGTTACAAGAAAAACGTTGAATACCGTCAAATTTATCGACGGAATAATAAAGATAATCCGCCGGTAAACATATTATTGTCGGATTTACCGTCAGAAATAATCCAACGGTATAATTCTTGTCGGTAACCAATTACGAAATCCGATGGTAATTACTGACAAATTTTTTGTCCAAAAACTATTTGATTATCGGCGAAAATTTTCGCTAGTAATTTTGGCGCCACACTATATTGTTTTGTGCTGACTTACTTTTAGTTTTTTTCTTCGGTAAATATGATGGTAAATTCAATTTTTTATTTTTTAAATATGTTTTAACATAATTAATAGTCAAATTTATTTTTTATTTTTTATTTTTTTTACACAATTAGTACTCAAATTCTAAATAATAGAAACCAAATAATGATTTTATTAAATATCAAGTCCAGGAATAAAATAAAAAGACAAATAAATAAAATACAATCAAATAGTCTTGAACAAAATGCTAATCACTACGAATTCTGATAGTTGTTGTCGTTATCTCCCTACTCCTACTGAAGCGGCGGACTAGATGGTGATGTCGGTGCTCCTCCAGCAACGCCACTACCACCAGCAGCGCATCTACTCATGGTATACTGTTATCTGTTGTTGTATCCACTGAATCCGCTCCAACTCTTGCCTAAGCTCTAGCATAAGGGATTTGTGTGTAACACATGTGCAAGGATCTCGTTATACCTCTCCTCAGATTGTTGTAGCCGTTAAGCCTGTTGGTGAAGGTTCTGGGTGAGATTTTGCACCTGCTCCCTCAAATCAACGTTGTCCTCGGCTTCGAAAGGGGTAGTGGCATCGGTAGATGAAGCCCTCAATGTGGAGGTGCGGAGGTTATTCGCGAAGAACGATCCCAACCCATAGACGCGATTCTTGTACGGCTCAACTGCAGTCTCGCACTAAACAGTATCAAGGTCGTCGACGAGTAAACCAGCGGAGTTGTTGCCGTCCTCTCCATTGTGCTAAGATTGCTGAGTTGTGGCCTCCACTGAGGCGTGTAGGACTCTTGTGTAATACATATTATGATTAGGACGACAGTTAATTAAAAACTTTATATCACATGATGTTTACTCACATAATGATCTGTAGACCGCTGATCAGCAAATTTTTCCTTATTCTCTATCAAGGTGTGAGTATACTTGAAGGTCTCCACCATTATTGCATCACAATCAAACGACTTGACTACACATATTGAAATAATATGTTAAATCAAGTAATAATGACATTAAATGTTAAAGACAAAATGAACTTAATAACAAAATGAACAAGTTACATATCAGCCTTTGTCTTCATGAAAGTCGTTGACCCATCGGTATACTTCAACGACCTTGCTTATGCCCTATTAGTTCTATTTGTGTGACGGCAATGCCTAAACTACAAATTAGTCACCCAATGGACGTATGCCTTCTTAATATCCAAGCGGAGCCAAATAGTAAGGTGGTCGTGCCTCTCATGCTGAAGCCACCTAGCCATCCAATGTCAAAAATCTTCCTGATCATGACATTGTGAGTCTTCTTCCATATAAATTTCTCATACACAAAGAAACATTTATCACTATTTAATCAAAATTAAATACATAATTAAACAAAATAGAAGATATAAACTAGCTAAGGTTTGAATATGTTGAGTTTTTACCACCCACTTTTGAAACCATCACTCTCTGATCTCAGCAAGGATCTTCTTGTAGCTCGGCCATGGGTGGTCATACATCAACTTATTGACATTGGTCATATTATTTGGCGCAAACCTATCAATGAAAAAATTAAGATTAGCAAATATATATATTGAATAAGAATATTAAAATAGATTGCATTTAAAAGACATTAAAATAGTTCTCACACCGTCAAACCATTAGGCCAAATCGTCATTCGTACGACAGGTGGTGGTGAAGCGGCATATGGCTAGGATCCATGAGAGGATTCCGATACTACAGTGTTTGTTGCGGAAGGTAACATCGTAGTCGAAATAGTAGGCTACTGAGCAGATGAAGGTGGTAGAGAAGTCCACTCTGTTGAAGCAGTCAGACGACTTCCTGGTGGTGGGGATAGTGCAGCAAAAAGAGCCATGTAATTAGGATTTGGGAAAATGATGAACAACTAATTTGTGCACCCATTTCCTAGAACGTCCCAGGGATAGTCAGAGTAGAGGACAATAATTGAAAAGTCCCAAGGGTACCAGTGAACACTCCCCCTCTACCCCGACCACAAGGACAATTCATGACACTTCTGCTGTCGTCATGTCTGTAAAGAGTATAACAGTTAACATAAACACAAAAAAATCTGCATGCAAAAAGCCTTTTAGGATTAGCCCCAAATAATACAGCAATTGAGCAAAACTGCAGGAACATAACAAAAAAAAAAATTCAAAGACACTTCAAAAATCAGTGGCTCCAACCCAAATCACAACGTACAACTCATATCCTACTATAAAAATACCTCAAGATAAAATACTAATGTTTGCCGACATGAAAAATTTTTTAAATCTAAATTAGTTCATAAAAGATAGTGCATCTAACGCACACATAATAGTTGGGTTGATTTTAGACATATTCCAATTATATTTAGATTTTTTTTAAAAATTTTGGCAGAGTTTCATCTACAATTAAAAGCCTCTTCCAAATTTAAATTTCATTTATTTTACAAACCAAACAAGTATTTTAAAGAAAATTCAGTAGACTTTTTCCCTAAGTAAGAGACCTTGATAAAAAAAAATTATCAAATTAAAATAAGCATTAATTTTCCAATCACTGCTAAAAATAGGCCTTTTTCAGACAAAAAATTCATACGAAATTTATTATGTCTGAATGACTTTTTAATTTTGGATAAATTTGAGACAAATTTTGAACGACTTTTAGTGAAAGTTTTGGAAGAATATATTTTGTCCTAAATTTATCTAAATTTTGTCCCAAATTTTGGTGCCAATTTTTTTTAGATGGCACCAAAATTTTCATACAGATTAGCAACATATTTTGAACAAAAACTATAATTTGTCCGTATTCTATCTGAATGTGAGCAATAACTTCAGACGGATTTGGGATGCATTTTGAAAAATGTTAATTCTATCCCAAATTTGTCTATAATTAGTCTTAAATTCTTTTATTAGAGCTAACCCTTCGAAATAGTAAAAAATTTTTCACAAATTTAGGACGAAAATAACATCATTTGTAAATTCTAGATGAAGGTGCATGATAAGAATATAGCAAATGAGGAGTACATAAATAAAAGAAAGGAGTACATAAACAAAAGTCAGGCACGGTTGGAAGGAAGGGTTGTAACAAACCATTGACAGGTGGCAGCTGGTCCACCTATTTTGGGCAGTAGGAAGAGCACCAGGGAGAAAAGAAATAGCAAGTGGTTGAAGGATTATGATCATTAGTGAATTGTGGTATGAATTCTCCTTCTCCTGTAACTATTCTCTTTTTCCCTATTCTATTTCTTTTCTAATTCTTCTCAATTTCTCAGTACACCCTTTGTTTTTGTCTCAGGTTACTGGTTGCTAGCTGCTTCCTAAGGCTAGGGATTTTTGCTCCTTCTTAAACCCATTCTTCTTTCTGCTAGTCATATTCTTCAATTCCTTTATACTCATACTTCTATATTGTGAATTGCTTATTGATACGCCTACTTAATATTAATACCACACTACACTTTCTTCAATCTATTGGCTTCCTTGTATCATTTGATGCTTTCATCCCATGGATGTAGTTGACAATACACGCATGAAAGGCATGAAAGCTGACATTAAGAAACTCTTTCAGATGATCGAATCCATTTCGGAGGAGACTCGCGCTGAGCACGCACGATCGTCAGAAGCGACGAATCTGAAAATTGACACGCTGCAACAATCTATTACTCAGCTTCTCCATGCCCAGCCTCATCACAGATCTGAGTTACATGAGCTCTCCCATGGTTGGAACTCAGGATCAGAATTTCCCCAGCGTCCTTTTATGCAACCGCGTCGAGTGGGTTTCGATCTGTCTAAATTTGATGGTTCTGATGCGTTAGGTTGGATCTTTTCTTTGGATCAGTATTTTGACTACTTCCGTATGTCTGAGAAAGAGCAAATCAGCATCGCGGCTATTCACATGACCGGTGCCGCGATTCCTTAGTTCCAAATGTCATAATGCGCTGCTCGATTTCGTTCATGGAATCAGTTGAAGTGCGCCATTGAGCTCGAATTTGGACATTCTCTGTATAAATCGCCATGGAAATTATTATTCAAATTGCAACAATTGGGTACGATGAGTGACTATTATAACGAATTTGTTGCTTTAGCTAATTGCATACAGATTGATCCACCTGATGCATTAAAGGATTGTTTTATTAGTGGGTTAAAATCTGATATTAGACAAGAGGTGAAGGCACAGTGCCCTCCCTCCTTGATGCGTGCGGTCACATTAGCTAGACTTTACGAGGACAAGTTTTCTTCAGTACCAAGAAGCACTTATGGTCCGGCCTCTCCCCGTCCTCAGCCGACTCCTGCAACTGCAATTTCGAGTAATAGACCCATTCAGCAAGAGTCTTTATTTGCTAAACTTTCCAGAAGTCGATTATTTGGGACATACAATCAAGGGCGGTGGGGTTTACATGGAAACGGCTAAGGTTCAGGCAATTCTGGAATGGCCTCAACCTGCAAGCGTAAAGTAGCTTCGGGGGTTTTTAGGCCTTACTGGTTATTATTGACAATTTATTAAAGGGTATGCCTCATTAGCAGCTCCTCTCACTGATTTACTTAAGAAAGACTCATTTAATTGGTCGGAGCAAGCTACTCAAGCCTTTCGACAGCTGCAACATGCTATATGCACCAAACCAGTCTTGGCATTGCCCAATTTTAATATTCCTTTTGAAGTGGAGACAGACGCTTCAGGTACTGGTGTTGGGGCTGTTCTGATTCAACAAAAACATCTCATTGCTTATTTTTCCAAGAAACTACCTCCTACTTTACAGAAGCAATCCGCTTACATCAGAGAGTTTTACGCCATCACTGAGGCCTTAGATAAGTTTCGCCATTACTTGCTAGGTAAAAGATTTATTTTGCACACTGATCACCAAAGCTTGAAAGCACTCTTAGAACAATATCTTTATACACCAGAGCAACATAAATGGCTTCATAAATTGCTCGTGTTTGATTTTGAAATCCATTACAAGGCTGGGACTGAAAATATTGCAGCGGATGCACTCTCTCGCAACTTCTTTGGGGCTTGGTCGGCGCCAAGAGTAGAGTAGCTAGACCAACTTCGTGCAGAATTGGTGGCAGATGAGGATCTCCGAGTATTATTGGCAAAGTGCAACTCCAATTCGGTTGAGGATTTGAATTACTCTTGTCAAAATGGCCTCTTGTTGTGGAATAACTGATTAGTAGTACCTTCTAAAAGCACTTTAATTAGGCAAATTCTCCATGAATACCACGATAGTGTGATTGGTGGACATGCGAGAATTGCTAAGACTGTGTAACACATTTGTTTTATTTTCTATTGGCCTCATATGCAAAAGGATATCAGGCAGCATGTCTTATCTTGTTGCATTTGTCAACAAGCAAAGGTAGAAAACAAGGCACCAGCCGGTTTGCTCAAGCCATTACCTATCCCTTCACAGGTATGGGAAGATATTGCAATGGATTTCATTGTGACTTTTCCAGTTCATCCGGCTATTCAGTTAACATGGTGGTTGTCGACCATTTGAATAAGTACGCCTATTTCCTTTCCTTGAAACAAGATTTTAATAGCAGGACAGTTGCAGAAACTTTTATCAACAATGTGGTTAAGTTGCATGGTTTCCCAAAATCTATTGTATTGGATAGGGATCGGGTATTTATCAGCAAATTTTGGCAGCACCTCTTTCGTATCCAAAGTACTAAATTAGAATTGAGCTCAGCTTATCATCCCTAAACTGATGGCCAGAGTAAAGTTTGTAATCGAACCCTGGAGATGTATTTATGTTGTTTGTTTCGAGAATCCTAAGCGCTAGCTGGAGTTTTTGTCGTGGGCTGAGTTTTGGTATAACTCCTCGTGGCACAGCAGTATCAATCCCTTCAAAGCTCTTTATGGTAGGGACCCTCCTACTTTGGCTCGTTATGAACTCTTTAGTACTGATAATTCTTCCTTGCAAGAGTGGCTTCAAGACCGTGATCACTTACTCGATCAGTTGAAGTTTAATTTGGAACGCTCCTAGCAGTATATGAAACATGTTACTAATAAACATCGCCGACAAATTGAATTTCAGGAGGGTGATTTGGTGCTTGTGAAGTTACAGCCGTATCGCCAGCATTTCGTGGCATTGCATAAACATCAGAAGCTGGGGTTGCATTATTTTGGTCCTTTTCTGATCAGTAAGAAACTCAGTGACGTGGCCTATAGAGTGGAGTTACCTCCGGAAGCGCGTATCCATAATGTCTTCCATGTTTCAGCTCTCAAACGATTTAGGGGAGAGGGTACTTCGCAGTACTTCGCTCTCCTATTGACCACTACTAATGTTGGGCCAGTGTTAGAGCCTTCCAAGATACTTTCTACACATTCTATTATAAGGGCTGATAGACTAGTGCCACAATGTCAGGTGCAATAGGGACGGGACAACTTGACAGAGACAACATGGGAAGATGTCCATCACTTTCACAAGTTGTTTCCGGAATTCAACCTTGAGGACAAGGTTGTTGCTGATGGGGAGGGTAATGATACGAATATAGCAAATGAGGAGTTTATAAATAAAAGCAAGGAGTACATAAACAAAAGTCAGGTACTGTTGGAAGGAAGGATTGTAACAAACCATGGACAGGTGGCAGCTGGTCCACCTATTTCGGGCAGCAAGAAGAGCACCAAGGAGAAAACAAATAGCAAGTGGTTGGAGGATTAGGATCATTAGTGAATTGTGGTATGAATTCTCCTTCCCCTATAGCTATTCTCTTTTTTCCTATTTATCCCTTCTTAAACCCCTTCTTCTTTCTGCTAGTCATATTCTTCAATTCTTTTATACTCATATTTCTATATTGTGAATTACTTACTGATACACCTACTTAATATTAATACCACACTACACTTTTTTTAATCTATTAGCTTTCCTGTACCAGTGCATCAGTGTTTTAGACGAATTTTAAATGTTTGTTGAAAAAATTCAACATTCAGTAAAAAAAATATTGTTTATACTTTAAATTTGTATATAATTTGTCTCCAATATTTTTATTATTTCAAAATGATAAGTTTCTTTTTCCTAAAATAACCTTAATTATATATAACTTATAAAAAGGTATTTTTTTGTTTCTAAGACTTAATTCTAAAAGCTTTTGATTAAATATAAAATAATTATCATACTGATTAATTTTTCACTTATTATTATACATATTTTAAAAAATTGGATTAATAAATACGTTAATGCTTATTTATACACTTGTCTTTTATAGCAACTAAATTTTTTCACTTTTACAAAATCATTTTAATATGTTTTAACATTATTCGTATATTAGTAACATTATTTTTTAATCCACACAAAAATATAAAATAAAATAAAATAAAATCAAATAAATTTTGATAGAATATATATACATTAGCTAACATTCATGTTTTTTTGTTATTTTAAAGAACATTGTTTTTTTTAATTTATTTTTTTATTTTTTTTTGTTAGATTTAATTATATTCATGAGTATTTTTTTATTTTTTTATTCTTTTATTTTTATTATATTTAATATTAATTTTTTTATACAAATTGTTATATACCATGTTATATTTAATTTTTATTATTTTTTTGTTATTTTATATTATTGACTAATAGATTACTGTATGTATAATATATTACTAATAATTATGTTAACGTAATTATGAGCTTGTAAGTTGAGCCCTTCTTATTTTTTGGACAAAATGGTGAATTTATAATAAAGATACACGTACGCACAATAAAACCCTAAGCATGCTATGTTACGACCCTTATTATTTATTACTTTCTCCCTTTTTTTCCCTTAATTCTCTTTATAATATGCATAGAACCATAAAATCTGAAAAACAAAATCTCTCCATGGCTAATTTAGTCTATTAATTAACATATATATTTATTTTTTATTTATTTAAATATTATATAAATAATAAAAATAATTATTTAAGATGATAAATTCTTTAAATTTAATAAATTGTAATTTGTGATAGATATATATAACAAAAAATATTTTAGGAACAAAATTATTACAGCAAAGTAATTTTAATTCTGGTATATATAATAGATTCTTTATCTATCTTTTCAAACAAAAAGAAAATAAATTCCTCAAAAAGTAGAAAAAAAAAAGAAATCCTATTTCATTTTCGTGATACTTTTCCATTCTAATATGAAATTACATGAAATGTTTTTTTCTTCTCAGTGACAACTATAAAAATTGTAGTATAAATAATAGGATTTTTTTATATAAATAAATATAAAAAAATCTTTATTTATAAAAATGCGTACCAAACAAAATAATTTTAAGAATACGCATGGTCATTTTAAAGGTGACGTCCGGGAGGTAAATTTATACTCCATTTTAGCTTCAACGACCACAAAACAACAGCAGGAACCATTTCAGGTGGAAAATGGATCTTCTCCAGTTTTTTCAACACTTGATAAGATACAGTGCAATCTCTCACCTTTGATTTTAATAGTGGGACCAAAAATAAATAAGAGAGAGAGAGTGATAAATGGTTAGATTAAACACTGCACACTATCCAGTTTTTTATTCATTGGAGAGGATCCACTCCCTTTCAAGTGTGACGTCCACGAAATGGGGTCCATCTAATAGTTGGCGCTAACGAATTAAGTTTTAATCTAATAAAATTTAAAAATAATCTATTTTAATTTTTGATAATTAAAATATTCTGCAATAGTAGGTTAGATACTTACGAAATGTTTTTAAATAAAAAATTAAGAGTTTTAACTTATTTTTTTAATTATTTTTCAATTTATAAATAAATTTTTTAAATTTTTATATTTTTAAAAATTATATATATATATATTTAAATTTGAGGATTAATTACGGCTTTTAATAATTAGTTAATTACTCTAGAAATATATAACTTTAAATTTTTTACTTTATCAAAAGGATAAAACCAGCAACAAAATATTTTTTAAAAATACATTATATGAGAATGTTTGAAATAAAACATAAAAAATATTTTTTTTATTTTTTTATTTTTGCAGATACGTAAATACTTACACAAAATTTACAATTTAATCTTATTAGTGTACGAATTAAATCCAATCCATCAACACTCCTAAATATTTTAGAGAAACTAAAATGTCATAAATAAATATAAAAAAAGTAAACTGTCCAAAAAACATTAACAATCTTTATTGTAAAACCCACTCCTTTGTCCTGAAAAAAAACCAACTTATAAATCCACAATTATGCTAATATAATTACTGCTAATAATATATTTGTTTATCAACCTCATCAAGGGAACTATACTATAGCATCCCTGCAGTCACCAAAAAAAATTCTATAGCATCCCTGTAAATAGATTGAGCCAACACAAACTCTGTCGCTTTAGTAAAACACTTGTCGCATAGTTATGGCATAAACTGCATTTCTACACCGAAGAATTCACAATAGTGGTACAATACGAATAATAAATTTAGATCCTAAAAAATGACATTTTCCATGTGTCTATCACGCTCACTAGTTTTACTCTCAGTATAGTCAGTAATCAGTAATCACAAACACTCAACTCAATTCGATTGATATTTCCGCCCTTACTGAACGAAAAAGCCGACCAACGTCTCGCCATTTAGCGCCGCATGTGCATCTTCCGACTTCTGGAAATACAAAATCCTTTCCTTCTTTACAAACACATCAACCAAAGTAACAACCTAATGCGACGAAGAAGCCTTAGCAGCGCTGCCAATGCAACACTCAAGGGCAGGAAATGGGACGCGCTGATAATCGGCGGCGGCCACAACGGCCTCACGGCAGCCGCCTACCTTGCTCGTGGCGGTCTCTCCGTGGCAGTCTTAGAGCGCCGCCATGTGATCGGAGGCGCCGCTGTGACCGAGGAGCTGGTCCCAGGGTTCAAGTTCTCCCGGTGCAGTTACCTGCAGAGCCTCTTGCGTCCCTCAGTCATCGAAGAACTTGAGCTTCCAAAACACGGCTTGAAGCTTCTGAAGAGGAATCCGTCGTCTTTTACGCCTTGCCTCGACGGACGGTACCTACTCTTGGGCCCCGATAAAGGTCTCAATCATTCCGAGATTTCCAAGTTCTCGCTTAACGATGCAGATGCTTATCCAAGGTGCTCTTCCTTTTTTCGTTTTTGTTTTTGTTTTTGTTTTTTTATTTTCAGATCAATTCCAACAATGAGTGCTACATATTCAAAAAGTAAGAGTAGAATCTTTGCTAAGAAATTCTTATGGTGGTTTGATACTTAAGGACGAGTATTGATTGGAGTAAGAGAGAAGAAAAAAAAGGCACTTGTCTCTGTAAAATTGAGTAAACCAGCAAGATTATGAAATGAGAAAGTACATGAACCAATTTTTAGTTAGTGAAGATTAGTCAACTTATTTTTTTGGGTTTATAATTTAGGGTATAGACTCTAGAAGTAAGGGTTTATGATTAAGGATATAAAATTTAAGATAAACAAAATAATTTTGAAAAAATTGACTGATATTAGTTGAAAAAATTTGCCTCCCTAGCATTACTCTTTTGAAATTGGCAATTTAGTTTTTGAAAGAAACAATAGGCTTGACTGAAAATTTTTTGGGTAAATGCCCAAAAGTACTGCTATATCTACTTAGATTTTTGTATATTTTCTTAAAAGTTGTTATTTTTGCAGGGTCATTCGAGTATGTCTTTACTAAATTGCCAACATCATAATCTTTTTGGAGTTAAATTGATAGTTTATTCTATGAATTTTTTTCATTTGAATGTAACTTTCATAAAAGCTACTAAATATATATCTATTTTGGGATAGTAATACAAATTCTTTTACAAAAACAAAAATTTTAAAATGTTTTACTGAATTATAGTGAGAATTTGGAGAAATTTTTATTTTCATTCAACAATTATAGGAATCCACAAAAAAGGTTCATTAAGGTAATTCGCAATTGTTATGGAGAGACTTTGCAGTCTTATGGCAAACCGTGATAAACTTGTGAGGACACACCTTTTGTACTTTGGAATTCAATGGAAAAGAAATGATAGCAGAAGTCAGAAAAAAAAAACACTTTGATAATGTTTTTTGGAAAAAGCTTATAATCATACGAGCAGTTGACAAAGAAAATATTACAAGCTCAGCCTAAACCCCAAATTTGTATTTTGTTTCATTATTTTTAATTATTATTTTTTGAAAATTTTGTTCGTTTGACTGTTGCTGAAAATCTTCTTACTTGAAGACTACAGTTAGTAGGGGATACATATGCATATTTTAATTATAAAAGGGAGCTCAGTGCACAAAGCTCCTAGCCTCCTATCTAGTGCCGTTTAAAGAGAGTAGATGCACATAGTTTTTATCCCTTCAAATTACAAGGCAACAACTTCAATGTTGCTTTAATGCTCATCTTCTTTGTACAAACATAAAAATCAAAATATTGTTTGTTTGATCAGTTAAGAAGAGAAGGTTTACTTGAACTTCATTTGACTGAGTTGGAAATATGTTGGCATTCTTTTTTCATTTCCTGATTAAACATCTAAGCTGGATAAACTGTGTGTTTCCCATTTAACAAGAATCTGTCTGTCTTTCACCCCTTTTCCCCCTTTTTTTTGGCATTTAGATATGAGAATCAGCTTGAGAATTTCTGTAAATTTATGGATCTGGTGCTGGATTCGTCTCCTCCTGAATCCTTGCAGCATAAATCATCACTTAATGAACAACTGAAGAATAAATTACAGAATTCAGTATTTTGGGCAAGTTGTCTACGACAAGCATCCTCCTTGGGGCAAAAGGAGATGGTGTAAGTATTTGTTTCTCCAACAGGAAGTTGTTTGTATCCATGACAAACTGGCATTGTTAGGAATAGCAGACTAGTAAGGTTCATGATATTAATAGCTAGTAATGTGAAACTATGAACTCAAGGCTAAAACATCAATATTTATAATATTTACTAATTTACATGGCAGGGAATTCATGGACCTTTTATTGGCTCCGGCTTCCAAAGTTTTGAACAACTGGTTTGAGGTAACCTTGTAGTCTTCATCTCTTTTCATTTTCCTTCATCGCCAAGCTCTTGGACTTTGTAGATTACAACTGAGCATAGATCTTCTAGATTCTTTACGTTTCAGACTTTTTGCTCATTGAGTGTCTTTTATGAGTGTGTCTTTTGTAAGATATCCACAAACTTGAGCTGCAAACTCCACTCAAAAGTCATGGGCTTGTAGGAGTTGGCATACATAAAAAATATTATTTAATAAACAAAATATTCCTGATTGATATTGCAGATGTTAACTTTCTAACACATATAGGTAAATAAATATAATAAAAACATTACTTAGCATCACCCAATTGTTGTAATCTTCTTAACTTTGCATGTAGGTTGTTTGTAGTTTGACAAAACATAAGCGTAAATATAATGTATAAATTCAGCTTGATAAAGCTAGGCATAACATAGGTTGTGATAGGATCAGGGATCTAGCAGAATTAGGGGATTTTATTGATGAACTAGGGATTGCAAATCACAATCCCTTATTGGAGTACACTGTTGGAACTACCAACTGTGGAGAGAATTTTCCCTCTCTTGAACTAACAAACTGAACAGAATCTTCTAACTAACTAAAAACTAACTAACCCCTAGTACTTATAGGCAGCAGCTAGGCCTAGCACTATTGCTCCTAAACCTGCTAAACTAGCTTAAAAGGACCAACAAACAGCCATCCAGCAAAATTAGGAATTAAGCAGTGAAAGCAGTGAAAAATCAGCCCATCAACTCCTTACCTTTCCTCCTATAAACGAAGCCAAACCTGTTTCTATCAGGTTGTTTGTAGGTTGTTTTGTACTGCATAACATAGGCAAGTTGACTCAAGTATCTAATAAAATTGTCCACAATTGTACATTTTGGAAACAAATCAAGTGTAAGTCTAGACCTGTAAACTGGCAAGTAGGATTGAGAATTAGCGATATCAGAGTTTGACCCAAAATATCAGATTATACATATATGTTTATGAGTTACCTCATTTTTATATACTCAAATCATAATCGGGTGCAATGACTTCAGTTGCACTCCCATCTAATGGGATAAGACTTTGTTCTTGTTGCTGTTGTTTGAGTTACCTCATTTTTATATACTCAAATCATGAACACATGAGAGTTTAGTTTGTAACTTGTCTCAGACACTTTAAAGTTTCAACTAAAACTGGATGCACTTATCTGTTGTGAACACTGTTGCATACCATCATACTTGTTTCTTATTTATACAAAGACCACATTAACACTTCATACCCAACATATTGAGTATTGACATTTATTTCCGTGCAATCTGTTGATCACTGTTCCCATGTGATTTGGTGCTATTAAATGATTTCTTTAATTTGTAGTTTCTTTGTTAACCCTTGTTTTGGTGGCGTAATATTTGCCTGATACTGTTTGTGCAGACAGATGTTCTGAAGGCTACACTTGCAACAGATGCTGTGATTGGAAGCACAGTAAGAGCAGTTACCTTTAGTGTTAAAAGTCTTTCCAATGAAAAACATTTTAACAATGAAAGGATATACAAATTTCTCCATTGTTCTTTGAGAGTGAAACAATTAGAGTAATTATTGCTACTCAACTTCCTCTTATTTAATGCAGCACTGTTACTTTGTCATGTTTCATGGAATATACATGTGTGTATGGTGCTTCTAAAACTGTTGTGCAGGCCAGTGTCCATACCCCAGGAAGTGGTTATGTTCTACTACATCATGTTATGGGAGAAACTGGTGGGGATCGTGGAGTCTGGTCGTATGTATCTTGCTATGTTGATATCTTTATACTGTGAATCTTAAGAATGGAAAAATGTTATTTTCAAATTTTAATGATAGATATAGATCAATCCAAATTAAAGTTTACATATAACATTTTGTGAATGGTATGCGTAGTTATTCTGAGAAGGGAATCATAACTAACAGAAATTCACAAATGACAAGAAAACACATAGATAAGTGGCAAACTGTCAATGTGTCATTACATGGTTTGCAGTGTATGAAAGTTCACGTAGCTGACAAGGTTATTCTAGAAAGGCACTGATTCTATCTCAGAATAAGGGTTCATGTTGCCTTATATAAGAATTGTTAACTTATTTGCTTAAGCGCATCAGGTTTAAGCAGCTTGGGCAGGCTGTGAAAGAGAATAAGCTAAAGCCTCATTTTTCTTTACAACACCCCCACCCCCCATTCCGCATCCACCACCCTTAAAAAAGCAAAATGCGCAACTCATTCCTTTAACATGTATGAAGCAAAAGGTCCTACAAAGAGTTGGTTTTTCCATTTCAAGCTTTAACTTTGTTCACATCAATGATATGCTAGATTTGTTTATTCTGATCATATTTCAAGTGTTACACATGAGAAGTATGCTTCTCTTTGTCCCTGTCATCAAGTTAATCAGAATTTCCTTTGAGCTACATTATATGCTCTATATTTGATTTTTTTTTTCATTGTACCATATACATCAAAACTGACATTACATATGCACACCAACACCCATGTTGATGCAAAATCCTGGAAAAATCAATAAACTTGTTGCTAATTCCTTTTTCTGAACTAACTTTTTTGAAATATGTGTTCCTAGTATAGGCTGCAAATTATTAATTGGCTACCTTTTTTTTGGGTCTACGTAGATATGTTGAAGGTGGAATGGGCTCAATATCCAAGGCTATTAGTAATGCTGCTATGGAAGCTGGAGCACATATTGTAACCAATTCTGAGGTGTGTCTTGGAGAATATCTATTAGCTTATTCCACCCTTGCTTCTCTCTCTCTCTCTCTCTCTCTCTCTCTCTCTCTCTCTCTCTCTCTCTCTCTCTCTCTCTCTCTCTCTCTCTCGTTACAAGGCTTTCAAATGTGCTCTCTTGTTAGGAAGTTTCATTCGTCAATTCTGATATTTATAGTTGTGCCCTGATTCCAATATTCCATTGGGTCCTAACTGCAACCATAAACAATTTATTTATTTTTAAAAGAAAAAATTGTTGTGGCCCAAATGAGTTGAAGCTATGAAAGTAAAACACCTGTGGAGATTGACAGGTATTTTAGAAGTGCCACATTACAGGGGAAATAGTCATGATAGCCTTTTGTAAGTTCTAGGCAAGTAATATCACATAATCATTTAATCGTGGTCACTGGTTCTCCAGTTGAGTAAAGAGCTATGGTGGACAAAAGAAAAAGGTGAGGGTGCGGGTGGTTTCAATGGATAAACTGGAAAATAAGGTTGAGGGTATTGGGGCTTTCTAATTAATAATGAATTAAGGATAAATTATGAATTTAGTAAATTAATGTTAATAGAAGTTAACATTGTTTTAGCCTTTTAGGGGATTGAAGTGTCATGTGAAAAATTGAAGTTTCAAGTGTTATATCTATGTATCCCAGGAGATGTAAAGGAAAGACCTTGTTCACTAATTTTATTTCTTATTATTCAAATCACAATATCAACACCAAAATCATGCTACAAACTTTCAGTTCTTTTTTCTCTTTTATCAGTATTAGGAAAAAATAAATTGGACTGAGAGGAGGATAAATGTTTCTTATCAGCCATATCCCTTCCACCCCCCCTCTTCCCCGCTCTCTCTTTTTGTCCCCAATTCTCTAACCACTCGATCATATCTGGTATTTTTTTAGGTATCTCAGTTGTTGATTGAAGACTCTAGCACTGTCTGTGGGGTTAGTATTGTTTGAGAGTTTCCTCAATCAAAGGGAATTTTAAAGACATAATAAAAAATGAATTTTCTGGAGATGGCTTACATATATACAGGTGATTTTGGCTGATGGTACCAAAGTGCATTCTTCAATTGTTCTTTCTAATGCAACTCCATATAGAACTTTCATGGTGAATTCTCAATCTGTCTTCAGACATTGGCTTCTTCCACACCCATATTTGTTATTAATTTACAATATTTGATTACTTGAATTAGGAATTAGTGCCTAATGATGCCCTTCCAGATGATTTTGTTCGTGCGATTAAGCATTCTGACTATAGTTCTGTAAGTTTTTTTACTCTATATCTCAGTTTATATTTTTAATACCCTTATCTCAATTATTTGGTATTCATCAAGACAGGCTACTACAAAAATAAATGTAGCAGTTGACAAGTTGCCTCAATTTGAGTGTTGCAAGTTAAATCATCCTCATGCTGGCCCACAGCACGTTGGCACAATTCATATTGGTTCAGAGAGGTATGTTTAAATTGAATAGTCATTTAAAAGTTTGATCAGTATGTAAATTTGCTGTAGTCATTATCTATATGGAAAATTGCAGATTATTTATTTTCAGAACATGTCAGTCTTTCTTTACCCTTTTTAGTTTCTGTTTAGCATGGAAGAAATTCACTCTGCATCTCAAGATGCTGTAAATGGAGTGCCATCACGAAGACCAGTTATTGAAATGACAATTCCCTCCACGCTGGACAAAACCATATCTCCACCTGGTAGTTGAAACTCTGCATTTATTAGTGTATTTATATGTTCCGTTTGTAAGAAAAATTATAGTCATTTTGCTCTCGTGATGGCAGCTTGTTTGTAGCAAATGGTTTCATTTCCTTAAATTTTTTGCATTATTTATGACTTGTTTTATCTTCAGAATTCCATGAATTCTTATTACTCAAATCAAAACTAGAAACTTGGCTTCTCTGTCAATACTCTAGTTTATTTATCTGTTTTGTGCCTTTCATAATATGTGAATTATGTTGACATCATCTCGTTTGTGAATTCTTTTTTTATTTTTAATTTTTTTTTATAAGTATCATCTGGTTTATGAATCTGTTTTATCCATAGGTATGCATGTGATCAACCTATTTGTGCAGTATACTCCCTACAAACCACTGGATGGTGACTGGCAAGATCATGAATACAGAGTTAGTTTGCTTAAGATGTTTGAATTTCATTAACTCTGCATTTGTATGCTATGTGCGTCTACTAAAACTAATAGTTGAATTGATGTTAATGGTGTGTCTATATTATTCCTAGGAATCATTTGCGCAAAAATGCTTCAAATTGATTGATGAATATGCCCCCGGGTTTAGTACATCTGTCATTGGTTATGACATGTTGACTCCACCAGACCTTGAAAGGGAAATTGGTTTGACAGGTAATTAAGTTATAGTCACCAAAATAAATACCTAACAGGCAATTCATATTTGTTCTAGTAAATGTTAGCAAAACTGCACTTTCTAGGCCACAAAAACTTGAAACAAATAATTGGCACAAGAAAGCTATTATTATTAACTTCTTGCTGGGACATCACGACACATTTTGATGTTTTTAATATCTTAAAAAACATTTAATTTCATAATATTCTTAATTTCCCTACATTTTGTAACTCATAGAAACTTATTTCATATTATATGTACTTTTTATTTTGAGTTAAACATAATTTTAACTTCCACTACGTAACTTATATATTTTATTTTAAGGGGGTAGTTTTGGAAATGAAATTGAACACCAAAGAATATTAATGCACAGTATATATAGTGGGAATTGGTCGATAATATAGACAATATAATTGTTTCTAGGTAGGTATAGTCGTATAGTGTAGATAATGGCGAAAGAAAAGATGATTACAAAGACTTAAGAGTGATATATGATAGAAACTCAGGTGCAGTTAATTTCATGTGAAGTTGATAGTTGAGAGTCGTTAAATTATTTAACAGATTTGGCTAAATTATCAGCTAACGACTCTCAGCTATCAACTTCACATGAAGTTATCTACATCTGAATTTCCACCGTTATATAACAATCAGGAGAGAACAAAGGAAACATCAATTGTTCAGTGTTTCGCAATGCCTCCCTGTATAAATTGCTCTACATGAAAGCACTGGTACGTGAACCGTTGTGGCTGATAACTTTATTTTCACCCCTCTTATTTTATTTTCGGCAGGAGGGAACATATTTCATGGTGCCATGGGATTGGATTCTCTGTTCCTCATGCGACCTGTTAAAGGATGGTAAAATAAACTTTACTGCTTTGTGATATTAATTGTTTCTTTTTTCCTTCGACATTCAGATTGCATTTGGTTAGTGTCTATGGACACAAATTTTGTCTTTTAAGTGTTTTATCTCAACCTTTCTTTTATTCCAAACACATCCTGATTACAACTGTAGCATGCTTCCCCTATACATAATTACGTGAGTGTTTTCTTTGCTTTGGCACTTAGGTCGAATTATAAGACTCCACTTCAGGGGTTATACTTATGTGGAAGCGGGGCACATCCTGGCGGTGGCGTAATGGGGGCACCAGGACGTAACGCCGCTCGATTAGTACTTCAAGATCTTAAGAAAACTACGTAAGGTTGAGGTGGTAGTGATTACATGGCAGCGAATCAGGTTCATTTGTCCTAATTGGTGCCTTTGAGCTGGTATGTATGTTTTTGATAGAAGAAACTTCAAATAAATGAAGCAGCTTCCACCAAGTATTCTTCCAATGTGTTGGATAGAATCATAGTTGTTAAACCTTTGCGTTAACTCGTAAATCTGAGCTTATTATTGAGAAATGTTTGCATCCTTTTACACCGTATTTGATGTGTTCTAAAATTATTTGCAAATATTCTTTTTTTTTTTCTTAATTTATAATGCTTGAAATTTATATAAAAATATTCGAAGAGTGCTTTTTGAATGATTTTGGATTACGCATTAAATGTGTTTAAAAAACGTAGAAATATTTTTTTTAAATGGACAAGTAAAATATGTTGTAAAATAAATACATAGAGCAGATAGAATAGATATGAAATAGAGAAGTAGGAATAAAAAACTCTAGTATTAATATTTTTTAATATAAGTATCTCAATAATAGAGATTTTATCTGCTTCTCAATAATCACTATTTCGTGTACATATATTATTTATAAGAGTAAAAGTATACGTTTTCACTGTTTGTTTGTTTTTGTCTAAGATTATATGGCTTTATTATTTTTTTTTTTCATGGTATCCTTCAGTCCGGCAGACCAAGGACTAATCCGTCGCGGTACTGAGTTCCATTTAAGGGTTTGCCGCAGACCAATGGGTTGCTGCATGCACAAGGCGGGATTCTAACCCCCGACACTTACTTAAGCGGACTAGTGAGCTAACCACTAGACCAACCCAACTTGGTTTATATGGCTTTATTTATATATGTGAAAAGCCATCTTTTTTCTAACCTTATTAATGTTGAGTCCATCATGAAAATCTTGAGCCGCCCATCTTTAGAAATTTGAGCCGCCCAAATTGTTTTGAATGGTTGAAGAAGTCATGGATTATCAAGTGATGGATATTTATGTTACAACACTCTTTTGGAGGTCTATTGAGATTATCCTTCATTAAAATTTTATTAAAAAAATTAATAAAAAAAATTTTAGTGAAAAAAAAGAATACAATATTTTTTTGTGATGAGGACTATCTCATAAAAAATTGTCAAAAATTTCAATAAGAATAAAAGTCTAATCAAGAAAAAAAGAGTACAGTCTCTTTTTTTGGCAGTATTATTTAAGATTTTGAAATCGGTACATCTCTATTTAATGTACTAATTATTCAAAAGAGAATCTTTGAAGTAACTTTGTGAATAAATTTGTCATATTATTTTTTGAGTGAATCTGTTGAATATCAATTATTCTTTGATTTTGAAAACCATGAGTAAAGAAAAATTTGAAAAAAATATGTTTTGTTCTGTCACTTTTGATGTATTCACTTTTAAGTTGAGCAATACATGTTGTATTATCTTTCAACAAAATAGTTGGAGTTATTTTCCAATAAGTCAATCCACATGATATAATATATTGAATCAAATATCTGAGTCAAAAATACTCGCGACTTGTTTCATGTATCACAAGTATTTCAGCATGATTAGAAGATGCTGCTGTTATGATCTATATGGTGGACCTCTATAATATAGTTGTATCGCCATATACAAATAGATATTCTATTTGAGATATTTTTTGTGTGGATCAGACAAATATCCTACATCTGCATAGCCAACTATCTGTGACTTCGATTCATATGAATAAAGTATCATATTAACTATTTCGTGAAAGTATTGAAAAGTTTGTTTGACTTTATTCTAATATCTTTTGGTTGGAAAAGAACTATACCTTACTTATACTTTTAAAGCGAATGATATGTTAGGTCGAGTATTATTAGCAATATATGTTATTGCTCCAATGACACTAAGATATGGTATTTTAGGAGAAATGATTTTTTCATTTTTTTCTTTAGGACGAAATTGATAATTTTTCACATTTAAAAATCTTACGATTATCGAAGTACTTAATGGATGCGACTTATCCGTATATAATCCCTTCAAGATATTTTCTATATAAATTGTTTGATGAATAAAAATTCTATTGTTTATATATTTAATTTGTAGGCCAAGACAAAATTTAATCTTTCCAAAATTTTTTATTTCAAACTTTTCTTTTAGAGCTTTTCTAATTGTTGGAATCTTTTCATGAGTTTCAATGATATAATCATCAACGTACATAACAATTAAAATGAATTTAGATGCAAATTTCTTTATGTAAACACATTGATAGATATCATCATTCTTGAATTCCCTTTTTCGTCAGATACTCAGTGAGACGATTATATCATATTCGTCCAGATTGCTTTAAACCATATAAAGATATTTGCAATTTGACAAAGTATAAACCTTTAGAATATTCATAATTCATTAGACAATTTAGATATCTTTAGTCATTTAAGAATTTTCTTATAGATATCATGATTTAATGATCTATATAAATAAGATGTCACCACATCTATTAGATGCATATCTAACTTATAATATGCAGATAAACTAATTAAATAACAGCAATATAATTGCATTCACTACATAGAGATATGTTTCTTCATAATCTATACCAGGTCGTTGTGAAAAATTTTATGCTACAAGTTGAACATTATAGCGTACAATTTCATTTTTCTCATTTCGTTTTCTCATAAATACCCATTTGTATCCAACAGGTTTTACATCTTTTGGTGTACAGACTACAGATTCAAAGACATCATGTTTTGCAAGTGAGTCTAACTCAACCTTCATAACTTCTTCCCATTTCGGCCAATCATTTCTTTGTCGACATTCCTCGATTGTTCTTGGCTCAGAGTCTTTATTTTCATGCATGGTGTGTAATGCCATATTATATACAAATATTTTATTGACAATTATCTTATTTCAGTTCTATTTTTCTATTGCAAAGATATAATTTATTTAGATCTCATAATTTTCACAATTCTGAGTTTTCAGGTACCTGAACCACTGAACGTCTTTTGGTATTAAAACTATATCAGAATTTTAAAAAACTACTGATGTCTTTACTATGTCTTTAACCTTTTTAACAAGATTAGTATTTGCCTCTGTAATATCAAATGCTTCTTTTTTTTAGGATTTTTATTTTTGGAATCAATTGGTCTTCCACATTTTTGGTGTGTATTTGTTTCAGTAGCTATTTATCCAATTGGAATGTCAATTCGAATTGGGACATTTTCAAGTAATATATAAGATTTGATTATCTTTTTTGTATTAAAATGCATCAGGCGATTCATTTGCTATTCTTTACAAATGTATAATCTTTTGAACTTCTAGTTCACATTGTCTTGATCGAGGATCTAGATGCATCAATGATGATGCATTCTAATTAAGTTCTTTCTCAGGGGGTTTATTATCTCTCCCCAACGTTGTAAATATTGATTCATCAAAATAACAATCTACAAATCAAATTTTAAATACATTTCCTATTTGTATCTCAAGATACTTCACTATAGAGGGAGAATTATATTCAGCATAAATTTTTAATTTTCTTTGAAGTCTCATTTTAGTGTGATAAGGTGAGGCAATTGGAATATATATCGCACACTCAAATATTCTCAAATGAAAAATATTTTGCTGTTTGCCAAAAATTAATTGCAAGGGAGAGAATTATCGTAACTTGTTGGGCTCAAACGAGTAAATGTTACGGCATGTAAAATCGCATGCCCTAAACAAAATGAGAAGATTTGTTCTAAACCATGGGCTTGACTATTGATAAATCCTAATTTTGTGGTTTATCTTGTGTTGAATTTAGGGAATTTTATCAACTTATCTCACATTTATTCACTAAAATAGCATAGTTTTGTAAACTCTCCCTAATTTGTGCTTAAGAGTAAAAACATATTTTGTTAGGCCCAAAAATTGATAAATTTAATTCACTTTAATTCTATTTGATGCCTTGATATGCTTGTTAAGTAATTTCAGGTTTAGAAGACAAAGATTGGATTGAAGGAATGAAGAAAAAGCATGTAAAAAATGGAGAAGTCATGAAGAAATGAAGGAATTGCTAAGCTGTCAATTCTGACCTCTTCGTACTAAATCGATCATAACTTAAGCTACAGAGGTCCAAATTAGGCGGTTCTAGTTGCGTTGAAAAGCTAAAATCCGGGCTTCAAAATGATATAAAATTTGTCATAGTTTCTTGGCGTTTAGGGACGCGTACGTGTCGTTCCACGCACACGCGTCGCAAGATCAGCGTGACTCACTAAAGGCAACTCGTGGCCAGCGATTTCTGAAACATTTTGGACCCAATCCAACTCATCTCTGATGCTATTGAACCCAATAATTGAAGAAAAATGAACCAAGTAGTCATAGTTTAGTTTTCATCATGTTGTAGGTTAGAATGCTAGAGAGAGAAGCTCTTCCTTCTCTCTAGAATTTAGGGTAGTTTAGGTTTAATTTCCTTATATTCAATTTTCAATTCTTGTTTTGATTTAGTTTTCCCTTATAATTTCTTGTTATTACATCTTTGCTCTTCTAGTTTTACTTGTCATTTCTTATTTTGCTCTCTTTTATGTTGATGAACCATTGTTGGATCTTGATTTCTTGTAATGAAATTTTATATTTCCATGTCTTCTTTTATGTTTATCTTCATTGCTATTGTTGAATTATTGCTTATGTTAGTCATGCGTTTTGTTAATTCTTGCATTTTATGATGTTTACTTTTATTGCACTCTAGGTGTTTGATGAAATGTTTTCTCTAATTTTTGAGTAGTTTTCTTTACTCTTGGGCTAGGCTAAGGGAATTGAGTGACCTTGAGTCATTGGATCTCATTGAATTGGCGATTTGAGAACCCTTAGTGGTCAATTTGATAACCATTGACATTAGCCTACTACTAAGTCAATTGGTAGCTAGGTTAGGACTTATGGATTGATGTTGATCAAGCTTAGTTGACGTACTTAATGCCTTGAAGTAGACATTATACTTGCTTCAAGCATAGGAGTAGACTTAATGGGTTAGTCCCTCATAATTGTCAATATATGATTTGTAGACAATGATGGTGATCTCAATTCCCATGTCTTAGCCAAGAGTTTTTTTTTTATTTTATTAGTTCTTATTATTTTACTTTTTTGTCATTTATTTTTCTTGCCAATTATAAATCAAACCCCTTTATTCCTTCATAGCCAATAATTGTGCATTTCATTGCAATTTCTTGTGAGACGACCCAATGTTTAAATACTTCGGTTAATTTTCATTGGAGTTTGTACTTGTGACAACCAATCTTTTAAATTTGATTTGAGAATTATTAATTGGTTTGGAGCTACCTAGACCAACAATAAAAACCCTTATCAACTATGCCACTCGGATCACCTCGCAGGCCGTATCAAGGATAATGGCTAGTTAGAGAGTTAGTCGTAGCAGCTCTACAGAATTAGGAAAGTCTGGTATAAGAATCTGTTATAGCAGTTAGGTTTTTTTGTTTTTTGGTCATCCTACTCACACACACTCTAAGATACTCTATTTATGGATTTATCTAGTGCACAAAGGGTTTATCTAATGTGTAAACCACAGAAAAAGGGTTTATCTAATATCTCCACTTAGACTTGAACCCGAGTGTGGTCTTTACTAAGACACAACATATGCCATTAGGAAAAACCTTCAACCAACCGTTAGGTCTTCTGAGTAGTTAAGTGTAATCGTGGATAGCACTGTTGCATTCATTTTTGTATTGACTCAGTCAATTGGCGCAGAGTGTATACTCCTCACCTTTATGAAATGAAAAGCTGAGCATCCTTTTCAATTCAATCACTAAACCTGAATTCTAGTCCAATTTTCTTTTTACTTCTCTGTTTGTATCAGAATCAGTTCAGGCCGCAACCCTTGTTTTCTTTATATATTTGTGAACAACAAATTTCATAACCACCTAGATAATCTCATTTTACTGTATACCGACGAAGCCGTAGTAATTAGAACACTAATAAGGTAAACAAACAAAACACCCAGTTAAGTTAGAGATCATTTTCTCAACAAGCTTCATTTATTTATGCCCATAAAGAAACAAGAATGTTAATTTGATGTTAAATAGTTTGTCCATCTATAAATAAAAATAGTTTGTTCATCCATTTTTTTTTTCCAGTCGTCGTATATCTTTCCTTTTGGTTACACGATGGAGATGAAATTAGCAACTAGACCCTCAAAATACTACTATCCCAATCCCTCACACCACTAGACCAATTCTAATGGCTTCCATCATAGTATATCTGTCACGTTAAATTAGCAACCAGATTGTTGCCTCTTTTCTGACTTGGATGTGTAGTCTTTAAGTTATTTATAACCAAAAATACATTATTTTACTTATACTAAAAGGAAATAAAAAAAATCAAAACAGCTGACTCAAATAGCAAGTGGCTCAACGGGTACGGGCTCTGGTGCCACCTCTGCCCCGGACAGCCCACCCTTGGGGTGGAATGACGGTTTCTCGTTGCCAATGCCCCAGTACTTAGCCGTTTTTAGGTCATCATCAACCATCATTCGGGAGAATTCTTCATGGTCATATTTTAGAGTAGCTTTCCCCCCAAATTCACTTGGAAGGTTATCAACATCGAAGAGCGATTTCATCAGTTCCAAACTTTCCTTGTTATTTGGATAAACAAACTTCACCTTTTGAGCTGTTTTTGGGTCCAGGAAGTATTTGACAGCCTGTGAAGAATTGAGCAATTCCAAATTTGTTAGAGATTATTTTCAAAAGATAATAAATAATCCAATTTAAGAGACATGGTGCAATTAGTAGGGCATAAAAGAAACTGAGAATAAAAAAACAGATTGAATATTGAAGACTACATACTAGTCTACTACTGCATTTCAAAAATGCTTGCATATACTTGAAATTTTGAATTGAATTTGTCATGCTGAAAGCTAGTCCAACCAAATTTCCCTAGGTATGCGTGTGAACAGTGATTGAGATGATATGATTAGATAATTGGGTAAAGCGCTTGACACCTAAAAGATTATGATTTTGACAAAATAGTTCCTATATGAAAGAAAGACACTCAAGGCATCGAAAGATCACAAATGTTTCGATCTTTGGGGAGCCATGTTTGGTCAAGTTTGTCAAACTTTAGTAATCTTTGGGGGCCATGAATGCTTTCTTTCATTTGTCAAAAGGATACGCAAGTAGTAACTTGTCTTTAAAACAAATATACAAAGTAAAAAGTATAAAACCATAACCATTACCACGTAATATAACCTTACACCTAAAAGAACAATAACAAGCAATCTAATCTCACTTAATGTATTGGCTACATAGATCAAACTACGCCATAATTTATATCACAAAAAATCCAAATAAATCCAAAATAGACCGTGTCACACGGATTATGAGAAAATAAAATTCAAAATCAAAATCAAACAAAACCATGCAATGAAGAGCAGCAAAAATCACTTGGAAGTTGGAAAGCAAGACAACAAACCTTCCAGAAAGCTTGGAATATCCTTGGAGGATTATACAAAAAAGCGATAGCAAGCCTCTCTGGATAGTGATTTTGTAAAATGTGAATAATATCGCGGGCTGTTTTGATGGAGAGATTTGTGCTCATTGCAAATCCTGTGAAATCTATCAACCAAGACATTTGCTCCTGACCTTCGGAAAGATTAAGGATGCCATTTTCCAATAGGTACACGAAATGCTTAATATTATCTTCCGCAGACGTTGTGTTCTGAAAAGAAAGTTCAATCCAAAATGGAAATAACATAAGTTTAGACAGTTATAGAAGCATGTGTTCCCAAAAGCATGTAACCAAAATCCGTAATCAAACCTGCATCCCTGGCCTCAATATAAGCACCGGCCTCCCAAGTCGATCATGAAAGTTTGCTCTGGAGACCTTGCCTGTCTCACCCTCGTGTGCTACTTCATCCTGGATGTAGGAAATTATTCAATTATTAAGGTTGCTTCATAATTTATGAATGAAAAAAAAATATGCTTACGCAGGCTGCTACTTAAAGTGGATTTGTTCCCACCTTGAACTATGCAGATACACACTTCTTTCAAACTAACTTGTCCTAGCTAGATTACACATGCTGACATGCAGAAGCCATCAGATATCATCTTAATTCTCAACTAAATGCATTCCGATGCTAATTTATGACCATGAATTTATTGTTGACATTTATGTATAGGTGAGTAAGAGTTATTAATTTATAATCCAAAAGTTAATTTGATCTAATAGAAGAGAAAGATATGTTCATGGTACATGCTACAAGTTTGAAATCTACTGCACCAGATTATGAAAGTAAAAGAACTATTTAGTAGAAGACATTAGAATGAAATGAATTGTGTTGACATGAGAAAGAGCAAAACAAACAAAATACAAAGCACAAGCCAGCACAAACAATTTAGACAAGATTTTGTGCTAACATGGTCATATTCACTATTCAGGACCATGAACTGGTTGAATCATGTGATGCAAGGATCAATTTTACAATCATGACATATTCATCAATATAAATTTAGGTATCATCAAATTGGGGGTGTTGGAACCGACTATACATACCCAACGGATTTCCTCAGGCTTATAAGTTGACCTCCACTTCAATGTTTCCTCCAGCATTTTCTTGGCTTTATCAACATTCCAGTTTCGTGCTTCTAAATATCTCCTCAGACATCCATCTGTGCAATATTTCAAACGACGCCCGGACAAGGGCCCAAGAGCAGCCCTGAGTTCAGTGACCTGTTTGTAATCGTTGTACAGTTAGCAATTCTATAAAAGGAACATTATATGAAGTTTACTTCTTCTTTTTTTTTCTGTAACATGAAATGTTTCTATAATTCATTACGAATGTACTCGTTTGGGACTCATCATTTGATTACTACAAAATTGAGCGTGCGTTCCACTTTGAGTGGGATCATACTTCATCATATGGTAATGAAGTGATGCACCTTCCAACGCACGAAAAATGAGCCATCTTATCACTACTCTTTTAAGTTTTAACATATACAAGCAAGCATAGCCGTTTCTGATTATCCTCATAGGATACCATGAGAAGATGTAATGTACTAAAAGTAAGGCTTTCAGGTTATTTTTAAATGGAGTTGATGAGTATACAGCAAGGCATCTTGAAAGTGAATCATATTCCATGAATATGCATCTAGCTAGTGTTACGTATGGAACATATGACAAACGTGGAGTGTTAGAGTACTTTTATTAATCGATCAAGTCATATAGGCCTGAGTCAGACACCCAATTGGTTTGATTTGAATATCTTATATATATCCTATCAAAAAGAGAATTAAAATGTGTGACAAGAGAATTAAAATATTCACCTTTGCTTCTCGAAATAAGGAATCATCCGGCTGATTCTGGGTTTGTCTTCTAAGAAGGTACATGTTGACTGCCAAGTCTAGTTCTCAACCTAAAGCAAATATCTTCAAATTAGATTCCTTTTTGCACCTTCAAGAACAATCAATGATTTGTATTTCCTCAAAAAAACAGACTGAAAAAAAATGCAATTTGGAAACATGGTATGAAAATATGGCGAATTCAGAAGCAAAATAAATCTAAAATAAAATAAAAAAACAAAATGAGAGAGGTTAAAAAGCATCATCAGGCTTCCATTCTCCCAAAAGATGAACAGTATCAAAATCTGCAATTCTAACTGAAGTCATGTACTGCACTACATCAGATGTAATAGCCTCTAATTTGAAAAATCAATAAATCAGAACAGAGAGAAACACCTAAAGTTTTGATCTATGAAGCTGTCTCAACAGTCTAACCAACAAGTTCACAACATAAAAGTAAACTGATGTTTGGTAACAGAAGACAAAAACTGAAACCAAACCCCATTCTGACTTTGTTTTTCGAGACTTGGTCAACAATTTCAACCTTCTATGTTTTGTTTTGTTTTTCCACAAACCGAATGGAATTTTGATCAACAAACTAAGACATCAGAACAAGAACAAAGTAGAGGCAATTCACAGTACCCGAATTGAAACTTTTTCTTTTACAAAATCAACAAAAGCTAAAGATTTTCCACTTGATGGTAATAAATCACACTTGGTAGCGTTGACTTAAAGCCATATAATCATCTCAGTAACTGACAAACGAATGAATTAATTGAACAACAAAATCTACACAATCAGTATTTCAAACATGAAAATAAAAATCCGGAAACTGAAAGTGCTAATCTCAGAAATTAACCGAATCTGAGGATAGATTCTCGATATTCCAGAACAGGAAAATTCTATTAGTGGTAGCAGATCTAGAAGTGCGAGAAGGAAGATGAAGGAGAAACAAACAAAGCAAAAGAAAAATGAAACAAAATAGCGATGCATGCGTAAGAGGACAGTAATTAATCACTAATTAGGGTGCGGTGTTAGTGTTTTTGTTTGGTGAGTAGCGTAACATCACTAAAATTGATTGAATGAACAGAATAACAAACCTGTCTAGAGAAAGAGTGAGAGAGAGGGTGTGAAAGAGAATGTGTGTTTCCTCTGCTACCAGCTTTATAAGAAGACAGTGCACAAAGCATATAGAGTGAGCACTGAACATGCGTCTTGTGTGTGTGCGTTTTCTTTCTTTCACTTTAGCAACACTTCCTTGTGTTTGGTGTGTAATCTTAATATTCATAAAAAAATATTCTTTCCTATTTATAAGATTTAAATTTAAGATTTTAATTAAAATGTAAATTATTTTCTATTTTGATTTAACATAACCTATGATGCATGGACACGGACACAGGACATGGGACACGCCGACACGCGAATTTTAAATTCTTGAGATACTCATACATATAAATATAAAGTATTTTTTTATAAATCATAATTATATTTTAATATTTTATTGATATTAAAATATAAATTAATTTTTTAAATTATTTTTAATGTCTTATTTTAATTATATCAAGTATTTAAAATATTTTTTATTTTAATAAATAATAATATATATTATATCTAAATTTATTTCAAGAATATATGTTAAGAATAAGATTGGACACGCTGATACGTGATAGTATTTAGGTGTGTCCAAGCGTGTCTGGAGAAAATTTTTTTATTTTTTATTAAGACACAGTTGGACACAGTAAACACGTGTGTCGGACAAATGTCAGTGAGTGTCGTGTCTAAAATGTGTCCGACACGTGGACACGACAACTCAACAAAGTGTCCGTATTTCATAAAACATACGCATTACCAAATTGTTAAATTATATTTAAATTTATTAATAATCAAATTCAATCTGAGATATTTAACATTTTTAACCTCTCTCACCCGAGATAGACCCTATGTCAGTTCCTGCTCTACCCCTTAGCGAACCTTGCACAAGCTCTTGCACTTGAGGAGATGATCCTTGCTTTTTTTTTTTTTTCCGAACGATTTTATTGAGTTTAATTTTAATATATTAATAATAAAAAAAATTAAACAGTCATTTGATTATATTTATTTTTTAAAATAATTATTTATATAATTAATATAAATAATAATTATTTTTATTAATATAATATTATATAATTAATTGTACATATAAAATTATTTTATGATAAATTAAAATTAAATTCTAAATGTATTTGATTATTTGTACACACAAAATTCTCTGTCTACAAGATAAAAGTTGTTGAAATAAACATATGAAGTTCTAGAAACCAGACTTGTTTTTCAATTTTATTTTATTTATGTCATTTTGTTTTGGTCAAAATGATACCAACTCCCAGATCTCATCTGGGGCACTCTCTCTCTTGCTACCGGGCTCTCTCTTGCTACCGCGTTATGTTCCATTCACACTGTCATAGCTGTAGGAGCTGGAATTTTGATTTAATTTTTACAATTTTTTTATATTATAATTTTAAAAAAATTATTTTAAATTTGATGATTTTACAATTTAAATTTTATTATAATTTATATTTTATGTATTTTATTTATTTTTATTTTATAAAATTTTTTATTTTCTCTACTTTAATCATAGTCTCATAAATCAGTTATCACTAAAGATATTAAATTACAAATAATATTTTAAAATTAGAATAAAATACTTAAATAAACCAAAACCAATTTTAAATTACACAAATTATTTAAACCAAAAATCGTTACATAAATCTCTTTTATGGACGTTTCTATATAAATCGAATGAGTTAGATACGATTTAGCAATTTTTTTACTAAATCGAATCAGGCTAACTCGAATCATTAAGGTAAGATGCAAATCGATGCACGTTGATTCGATTTATATATGCATGTTGTCGAGGTAGTAAAACAAATCATTTCAATTCAATTTATCCATGCACGTGATTCCCACAATAAATCGAAACAAGCTATTTCGATCTACCCTTGATTTTGTTTCCATACTAATTCGAATTGGCTTATTCAAATTACATACAGTGTGCGTCCATGGTAATTCGACTTTGGCTGAGTCGATTTATTAAGAATTTCCCTATAAATAGAATTCGAATTGAGTTCATTCGAACTATAATTCAGAAATTCTATCCCGCCAAACCCCAGAAAAACCTCAACCCAAAGACTTTAACATTTAGATATTCTGCTGATGGCGGATAACCCAGATCGTCTTTATCGCTTGAACGGAATTGTCCATATTGCTGGTGTCATCAATGAAGAAGTTAGTGCATATTTTTTTTTTGAAAATAAAATTAGATGTTTTACTTTTTTTTGTCTCTTTTAACGTTAGTCATAATTTACAATTTTTAAAGTAGATAGAGTGGTTAGAGTAATGATTTATTAGTTTCTAGAGATTTGACGGGACAAGTTTTAATTTGAATAGTGATTACAAATAACTAGAAGAGTATGAGTAGTGAAGATAATGGGTATTGAAACTTAGTTAGAGTAAGAGTAGTGATTGAGTCTATATTGTGATTTGGGTTGTTATTAAAAAAAGTATGGGTAATGATATGTGCTGTTTAACTTAGAATTCATGTGACGTCAACATTGCCAATGATAAACTGTTAGTGATCCAGATTGTGCGATCTTGTACATTAAATCAATTTTTTATTAACATTAAACTTATTTTATTAGGCCCAGTTTGATGAATATATGATTTTATTTTGTGTTTGAACCTGTAAGATTATTTGGTTGCGTTTATAGTATTCTTTGGATTAACAGATGCATTAGTTGATATTGTTATAGAAATATATTTTGATGTGGTCTTAATAGACAATTTGTTATCTTGTTTATACAGCCCCACCAATGTATCACGAGCATGAGACGGCAACAGGATTTACGCTTGGACAAGAGGATCGTTCTATACTTGTAGATGGCCGGTTTATACCATTTTGCGAGGATCGTCCTCAACACTGCAACACTATCCGACATCGTCGTCTGCAAACCTAATACCCATCGGGACAACTCATTGTATGACTCATTCCAATCTCTGTAAATTTGTGTCATGGTCTGCTGCTTAGCCAACCAAACCCTCTTGTAAGTCTGTCTAAAATTAAAATGTGCTCCTGTCACATTCAGCAGTACCTTAATACACACGGCAACATCAGCTCTAATCGTAGACAGTATGAATGTCGAGATCACATGATAATCAAGCTTCCTGTGATTACTTGATATTGACGTGGTCAAACAAGTATGAGGTCCATTATACCGTTTTACCTCCCAAATACTTCTACGCTGACGGAGACTGATCCGAATCAACCATATGCACCCGTTGCCAAATTCCTTACACTTCCCATAGTGCTTGCAATAATCAGACTCTACCACTTTGTACTGAACCTCACGTCAGATGTTATAGGTCTTCACGCTTAATACGGTCTCTTCTTTATCCTAAAAATGCTGACCAACCTGAAACTTCGCTAGTCCTCTAGTATTCTGTGTATCTCTGGCCCCAAATTCAATAGGTACGCCCGGTACCCCTACTGTCTCATGGCATCCAAATCCAAAATTGAAAAGTGCGGGAGATACTACTGAGTTCCTGAACTAGATACTCCCCCACCCATAGCTGGATTACTCCTTGCTATGTCATCACCACTATCATCAACAATTGTGTCGGGCTCCACATCATCATCGTCATCATCATCCCGCAGTACATCGTCCACACCATCCAGTGCTCCATCCTGTAATAAAAACCGGTGCCATATCAATAATACCAGCAATCGTAGTATCACATATTTCTCCATCACAACTGCGGTTTAAATCAGTTACAAAGGACGGGGAGGCAATCAACATTGCCTCAGGTGCAATCACAGGCACAGATAAATGTGCAATCTTAGGTTGGCCTTACACTAAATCGAATTCCTTAAATTTAATTTATACATATAACTCAATACATATTAAATCAAATTGGACTGTTTCGATTTACTATAGACAATGAAACTACCCTAATTCGAATTACTAGCTACCAGAAACTTTGGATAAGTCGAATTATACTTATTTGATTTACGAGGGTTGACAACATGCATGCATAAATCGAATAAGCCCAATTCGATTTGCATGAAATCCTAATAAATCGACTCATATTCATTTAATTTACTACCAACGTATGTAAATTGAATAAGGCTCATTCGATTTACACATAAACATCAATTAAAAAGTTCATATAATATTTTTTTGTTTGAGTAATTTGTGTAATTTAAGATTGGCTTTGATTTATTTAAGCATTTTACCATTCAAATAAAGGTTCTCAACAATTCAAACCTTTTTAAAAATAGCTTTTCAATCATCTACTACAATTACAGGGCTAATTTTTTTGGTAATGGATTGGAGAGGTGTGTTATGCATGGTTATAGAGAGTTGATGTATTTTTTATGGATATGGAGATAATTATTTTTTTTAAATTAAAAACTACAAATCGGAGGCTCAGATTTGGGTAGGGGTAGAAAACTGAGCCTCAGTTTTGGATAGAGATAGAAAACCGAGGGTAAGTTTTGAGTAAAAAAACAAAAAAAAATTAAAATACCCAAAATCGGAGGGTCCGATTTACATGTTTCAAAAAATTTTTAATGTTAAAACACAAATCTGAGGGTCAGATTTGTAAATTTTACAAAAAAAAAAATTAAAACCACAAATCTGAGGGTTTAGGGTTTGTGATCATCCATACAAAAAAAAAACACCAACTCTCCACATTATTTAAAAACACCACCATAATTACAATAATAAAAATAAAAAGTGCAATTACAGTACGTATCTACCAAAAAGGAAAAAAACAGATATAAATAAAAAAAAATTACACTTATCCTTTGTACTTTTTTTAAGAAAAAATGTGACAGTAAACTGGAAAGAGTTTCCAACGATTCTTAAATGCTACTAACGCTATTTAAATAAGATTTTGGAACCTTCATGAAGTCACGAAGTGATGAAGAGTTGAAGAAAATATACAAAGAAAAAGATGTATCAACTCTAAAATTTCTTCATTGTTCTCTTCATCCCTTAAGTTCTTGTTTATGGACAGAAAGAAATATAATTTACAATTTAAAAAATTATTGTATATTCATATTTAAATCATATCCGTGTAATTTTAAGAATAATTCATTGTCATTCGAGATATTTTAGAACTACATCTAATAACCAATTAGGGTTTCCAAACTAAGTTGTCATGTTTTTGAACTTCTCAACTTGGGTACAAATTATGATTCTTTGTACTTCAATTTTTTTTTTTTATAAATTGATCTAATAGTGATATGCAGTATTAAAAATGCTTATAGAAAGAATATCTAAGCTTTTTATATGGTAAAAGTATCTAACCTAAGTTTTATCAAATTTAAGAGAATATATAAAATTCTTAGATTTTTCAAATTCAATCTGGGTCTTACTTGAGAAAGATAAGAAAATGTCTAAAGTTCTCAAGTTAACATGCTACATTTTAGATTTTAGGTCATGGATTTTCAGTCTAAGTTTAAAACTCGTGACCTAAAAACCCAGTATAATTCACACTTTCTTGGGTTTTTTTTTGTTAGAAATATACAAACCATTCCTACATTTGGTACGAATTTCTTCTAATATGTACTCAAATTCATTGGAGACACACACCCATGGGAGAGGTTTGGCACCTCGATGTCGGGTCCATACCTCATACAGGGATGATTTAGAAGCCGCCACTTCACCTAGCAGCAAGCTTGTATAGATAATGTGTTAACTACCATTGAATGGGTGAATACCCGTAGAACTAAACAAAGAATTATGATACAAAAACAATATAGGTAAACCAAACAGGTCTACCTTAAAAATACAATCATATCCTTTGGGACGCTGTGAAGTTTAATATGAACACAAGATGTCTCGTACGGTTGTACCTTTCTCTGCATGCTGATTCTTCAACCATCCCATGGATTACTAGTGTCTATTGTCTTCAAATTTCAAATGACTCAATGTTCCTATGGTTTTAAGTTTCCTATGATCAGATAGCTAGCTAACAAATGAGATTGAAATCTTCTCTGGGGGTCAAATCTTCAAGATCTATCTAGCAGAAAAATTAGTGATCTAATTTGCCTACATACACAATGTGAACCCTAGAAGCAGAAAATCCATGCTTTTGTGAAGGGTATCTATAGCATTATCCACATCTACTTACACGAAAATCGAAGTTGCACGGTTCCTCCACCTGCCTTTTCGCGAGCTAGCTATGCTAGCTATAAGAGGGTGTCCTGCGTTGTATAAAGCATTTGATCCCATAAGTTTCAACCCGAGGCTTTTTGTCAAATATGACAGTCTACTTTCATCCCCTCCCGAAATTTGTTGCAATTGGAGTGCCTGTTCACGAGACATGATTGCGTAGAGCTGCAACGGCAACTTCAAGGGATAGGGATAGCTGTTTAACAGATCCTTGTAATGTTCCTCAGAAGCACCGAAAGTGACTTGCATAAGCCCCATTGATTGCGGACTTGCCGATGAAGGATCAAATATGAAAGCGAATTTACCATACTCCAAATCAGGCCTCTTGAATATATCTAACAGTACATCATTGTTCGGCCCGATGTTCTTTACTGTGTACTTTCTAGGATAGTTTTGCCGAACACGGCATGATTGGTAAATGCGTGAAGCTTCTCTCAACCCACTCAGGAAAGCACCGTGCATTGTGGCTGGGTACTGCCTACTTGTGGCCTCACCAGCAAAGAACAGTCGGTTACCCACATTTTCAGCGAGTATATCATAATCACTACCAGATGATTGCACACTAACATGAGAATATGCACCGCATGATAGTGGATCGCTGCCCCATCGTGTGCAAATCGACTGTATCGGATTGGGCACAGTGATACCTTTAGATTGATATATACCTGCATAATAGATGCCCCACATGAAGCAAAATAGGCAAAGGAATATAACATGATATTAAATAAATAGTTGGATTGATAAAACTCATAATTTGTAAAGGTTACTTGATAGTACAAGTATAACAAGAATTTACACCCAGTATAAGGTGATCCCTACTTTTATAATCATCGTCATCATCATCATATATATTCAAAACATAAAGCTAAGAACACATTCAACAGATATATACAAATTTTATAATTGAATTAATACTGGATTCTTTTCTTGTGTTTTCAGGAGTTCCATACCCGATTTCTTGAATTAAACAGTTAAGTTTCCATGACTATTCCAGTATTGCACTCATTTATCAAGTCATAGTTATACTATTGTTTATTAGTATTTTATTACTCTTTTCTATTTATAAACAGGGGAATGTGGAAGGAGCGAACATGTTCAGTAAAGAAAATTTCATATATAATTATGTAATAGAGGCTGTGACTAAGACTACAAAATCCGACTAAACCGTGGCAACATAAATAAATGTGATCCTTTTTTGAATTACAATATTCCATACCATGATTTAGTAAATGAAACAAAAAAGGCAAAGCAAAATAAAATTAAATTAAATATCAAAATTTGGTATATTAAATAACATGATATACTAGCATTTGATTTTTCACAAACAATCAATGAACTAAATCAATACCTCTTAAGACGTTCAAAACCCGATTGAGCAAATCAGATGGATCTGTGGATTCAAAGCTTTGTGCAGCTTCACCAGCCACCAGTGCAAGAAGTGCTGGGCCTCCTGAAACAGTATGGTAACTGTAAAACAAGAAGAATTCACCACGTTGATGGCTACATTCATTGAGACATCCGAATGTGTCCAGTTCTTCACCCCAGAACACATGAGGAAAAACCATTGCTACTTTGTTCAGCAGCCCAAATCCCAACCTCTCAATTGCTTCGAGCTTTCTGGGAGGTAATTCGGGTTCAAAGCTCACAGTCTTCTTTTTCAGAACCCCAAGAGGCAAAGTGCACAAAACGATATCTCCTTGGAAGACTTGGTCCCCTGCAATAACCTCAATACCGTCATTTCCATATCTGATGGTGCTGACAATCTTTTCATAAAAAATAGGAACTCCTTCACATAAGGCTTTTATCAATCTCCAATTGCCTCCTGCAAGAAAGCAATGATCACCACCCATTTCATATGGATCGTCCTGATCCCAATACGCAGCTGAAAGATTCGAAAGACATCCAGCATTTGCGTATTCTAAATTCGCAAGGTGCCAATCAAGCAACTGCTTCTCATCAGGACTTCGAGCCACAGCATACAAAAGCCTGAGTGTCTCCAAGACTGAACCAAGAGATGTATCACTCGCAAACCCACCCATAATTTTCCGCAGCTCCATAACTTTGTCAAGTAACCTATTGAATATGAACTCAACACTTGCATCCATTTTCTTATCAACCGGTTCCCCGTTTGGCTTGTACAAGGGGCAATTATCTCTAACTTTATGAAGCGGTATAGAAAGCTGTCGAGCCAGAACCCCCAAAGGGTTAGCATGAATGCCAGTAATAACACTCCCACCAAGATCTATCGCAGCGAATTTCCCATCGGCCCCCATTTTTTGAGTATAAACCCTGCCACCAGGACGGTTCCTGCCTTCCAAAACCACAACCTTATAACCAAACGACAATAGCTGCCGGGCAGCTGCCAATCCAGCAAGACCAGCACCAATGACAATCACGGTCCCTTCATTTGCCTCCGGAATTTGAGCAGAAAACGCAGGCGAAACCCCAAAATTAATGTAACCATTGTACAGAAGAAAGTCATAAGCAGAATTAATCAAATGTTCACACTCACTGCTCACGGTCTCTCGAATATGCCCTTTCGTCAACCAAACCCTCACATTACTTCTCCACAGAGTTAGTATATGATTCCTTATGACAATATAATCATTTTGCTCTTTCCCACCCAACTGTCTCACAACGCCGGCTCTAATCTCATCCTCAAGCAAAGCATCAATGGGGAAACCTAGAGAAAACGCAATCATAGCCTCGGTTTCAGTCTCTTTCTCCAAAGCCTCCTTGGTCTTACTTTTCTTCTTCAATCCACTCCCTAACTCCTTCTCAAAAATCTCATCCATCAAATTCTCGTCATAGCTCCGCAAATTCGCCTTCTTTCTCAGCGAACGCTTCGCAACGGATCCATCCAAACATGGAGTTTGCATTGTTGCTATCTAGGGTTCAAATAATGAAGCCAACAAAAATCCTAACCCTAGGTCAACAAAGAAACATGCCTCAACTTAAACTATTTCAAAAAACCCCATAATACATTCCTAATTTCCTATGAAACCTCAACGGACGGAATCAGAGCACGGCGGCGGAACAGCTGAGCAGACAGCACAGAAAGAGCAGAACACAGATCCGGCGAGAGAAGGGAAGATCGGCGGCATATCGGAAAAATTAAAGGTATTTTGTTAATGCAAGAAAGGGCAAAGAAATGCTCAATGGACGCTATTTACTCATTTAGCCACTGATTAATTAAACAAAGAACGCAAGAAATGAGAGAGGGAGAAGTGAGAACAAGAGGAAATTGTTGAGAAAGAGAGAGGGCTTACAGCGATTGGATGCGGAGGTTTCTTCTCACTAGAGAGAAGGGAGACACACACACAATGCATGCGAAATGCGACAAATATTGTTTGATATATCCCAAGGATAACTTCGAAATATGAATTAAGAGTAATCTTATTGAATTTTTTTTAAAAATTAGTTAATTTTTTTAAAATTATTTTATTTTAAATTTTAAATTGTAAACGTTTAATTTTAATTTTAATTTTAAATTTTAAATTTTTAAAAAATAAAATTTTTAGAATTAAACTAAAAACTTAATTAATATTAATTAATTAAAAATTATTTTTTTGTATTTTCTCATGAATTAATCCAAGCGAAGATGAGTGTGAATAGAATCTTTTGAATTTTTTCCTTAAAATTTTGACGACAAAAGGAGAAAATGGTATATTATTATCTTTTATGTATTTCAAATCGTATTTTGAACTTTTGATAGACAATGAAAAATAAAGTTCAAAAAAAATAAAAATTAGTTTAGAAAAGCAGTCTTAATAAAATCTACATGAAAATTTTAAAAAAATACACGAAAAAATAGAAAAAAATAACATTCTAGCAAAAGTTCATGTTCTTGCCAAATAAATTTATTTTCACAAACATTTGCTTTTCGAAATTCATGATGAATATTTCAATTATTTAGTCTATTTTAACATTTTTTAATAGCTAAAACTAATATTTTTGTGGAATGCAATTCAATGATTTTTTAAAGGTAGAGAGTTATTACTACTTTAGAGTCAACTTTTATGCAAATATTCATGTATCTATGATTTAGGGTCAAATTCAAACCCAATAGAATACCTCATAATTTTATTAGAGTCATCGTACAGCTACCTAGATTCACATCGTAATAAACCAAAAACTTACTTTCATGGTCTCTTAATATACCATTGCAAGCCGCTTGACTGTCCTTTCTAACAGAACTATCGAAATCCAGCTTAATGAAAGAAGGGGTTGAGGGATCTAACATATTTGTTTTTTCAACAAAGCATCCAACTCTTTTCGTTATATGAGCTATCTTCTTATGTGTTGAGTTATACTCTTTAACTAAGTGTACCACCAAATCGTGGATCTTATCTTCATCTACTACATAGACCCTCTCAAAAATATGTTTGTTACGACAATACCAAAGAGAGCACAGGGTGCAAGAAAACACCAAGGACCAAGGAACGTCTTGGTAATAGGATTGAAATGATAAGTTCTTTAACAAATAGGGAAAGACGGGTTCATTAAAGAATGTATCGAAACTCAATGATGCATCCATGCTCTTTCACGTATTTTTTGTGACTCTACAGTCGCGAAGGACGTAGAGCAAATACTTTGAAGAAGAACCACAACGAGCAAATATCTTCTTGGGTCATGTATCTGCAAGCTCGAACCTCATTTGTCAAAAGGGTTTTATTAGCAACTAGTCCAAGAAAGGTGTGCAGTCTTTGGGAGATTTAACTTTTTAAATTCTCAAAAATAAATCAGTCCTAGAGTCTTTAAGGGCATTTAAGTAAAGAGAACACACTGACTTAATGCTAAATTTATCATTGGAATTAAGAAGCCACGCTACCTGATCATCCCCCAAGTTTGCTTCTGAAGTCTTCAAGGATGAGAAAATAGGATCCAATCTTCTCCTAAAACTTTCTCAATATTGCTTAAATCCCAATTGTCATTTGTTGCATATTCATTGACCATGTCGTTTAGCATATCCTCTGATATATCTTGTTGAACAAAGTCTTCAAGTTTATTCACTTCCAAGATCCAATGATCTTTCCAAAATCGAGTGTTATCACCATCACTGATCTGCCATACTAGATCCCTTTTAAATTTGGACCATACTTGAGTGATACCCTTCTAAGCATTCGAACAGGATTAGAACTTCTTGATGATGGGCATGGTATTCTCCCTGCATTTATATTTTCTTCTAATTACCTTGACCCAAAGAGCATTCTTGTTTTGCACCAAGTTCTTTGCTAATTTCATAAGATTAGCATTGTTTATTATTTTGACCGATCTGAAACCCAAGCCGTCGAATTTTTTTGGCAAACATAGTTTCTCCCAACTAATCAAATGGACCTTATTACCAGCTCTACTACTGTCCAACACGAAATTTCTGCAGACTTGATCAATCATGTCACACACACACTCAATGGCAGTTTCATTGTTTGCATGACATAGGGATAGTTGTTAAAGTTGTTTGGGCCAAAATGATCCTACCTGCAAGAGCAAGATTTTGCGCTTTCCAAGTACTAAGTCGAGATGTTATTCTATCAATGATGAACTAAAAATCTTCTTTTCTTGTAGGATCATGCAACAAAGGGACTCCCAAGTATTTGTCTAAATTGGACGTCAACCTCATCTCCAAAGTTCTACTCAATTCTAGCTTCTTTGCTAAACATACATTGTCAGATAAGAAGACACTTGATTTCTCATAACTTAACTTCTAACCTGAACTCCAGCAAAATAAGTCCAAAATACTCTTCACTATCTCAACTTGATTCAGAGACGCTTTCTCAAACAATAGTATATCATTTGTGAAGAAAAGGTGGGATAGTTCTAAACTACCTCTATTTAGAATAATTGGTTTTCAAAGTTTATAGTTTACTGCCACCGAGATGATTTGAGATAATCTCTCTACACATAATACATATAAGTACGGGGACATAGCATTTCCCTGTCTATTACCCCTGGTCAAAAGGAAGGAACTAGACGAGATACTATTCCAAAGGACTTTCATTTTCGCTAAAGTGTAGCATTGCACAATCAAATTAATCAACCTCTCTAACAAACCAGCTTTGATGAGAGTATCTTAGATAATTTACCAATTTAATATGTCATATGCTTTCTCTAGGTCAATGTTAATTGCCGATCCAACATGGCCTTTTTTTGTCTTCATCATGTGAATCATTTCTTGAGCAATTAGAATATTATCAACACTCTGCCTCCCTGAAACAAAATTCTACTGAGATGGACCAATAAGCTTCAACGTAATTGCTTTGAGCTTGTGAAAAATAATTTTGGTGATCAGCTTATACGTGATATTGCATAATCCAATCGGCCTGAACTGACTGAAAGATTATGGATTATCCCTTTTTGGAATAAGAGAGATGAAGGTGCTATTAACTGCCGTAATTTTCTCATGAGCAGTAAAAACTTTATTTACCCACTCTATCAATGACCATTTAACCGAGTCTCAGTTGCTCTGGTAGAATATCAGAGATAGGCCATCAAGTCCTAGAGCTTTTCAAAGCACTCATAGCAAAGAGAGACAAAGAAATTTTTTCATTAGTAACCACACTGTCTAGTTTACTTCTCTCCTCATCAGTTATCAAAGAAAATAAGTCAGGAGCCTCCAACTTCTCCTAAGGCATATCCTCTACGTATAAATTGCAAAAGTGTTGTGCTCTAAGATCTTTTAATTGTTGAAAATTATCTATCCATATCCTTTCATTATTCTTCAACATGGTCACTTTATTCCTTTTCCTTCTAGAAATCACAATACTATTGAAGTAAGAGATATTTTTGTCTCTATACTTAATCCATTTACATCTTGAAAACTGTTTTCAACAGATTTTTTCCTGAGTAAGCACTATCTCTAGCTCCTTTCACAGAGAGAATTTTAAATTATCTAAGAAAGAGTTTATCTCAAATTGAAGAGCCATAACAATGCCATCCAATCTAGCAAATAGTCGAGCTTTTCTTTTGAATAAGTTACTAAATACATCTCTGTTCCAATGCTTGGTTGCCTCCATAAACTTTGAAATATTTTCATTCAATGGCCCATTTTTATGTTAGTTTAAAAACCCAAACTTTCTCGCAATATTATTTGCTTTTGCACGAGAGACATGTATTTCAAACAAGCAAACGAGGTTAGCATGGTATCTACAACACAGTTTCTCACCAAATTGAAAAAATCCTTGCTTCCAACTCCTCTGTAATTCTATGTTAGAATATTCATCAAAATTAACTTAGAAAAAAAGGAATATGGCACACTAATTAATTTTGACCAATACCAAGAGCTTTGGTAGGTTGTTCTATCACCATACTCAACGAATCACTCGCTCCCAACAGAAGTCAAAAAGCTAGTTAACGATACAGTTATCCCTACTCCTGATGCACCCAGGTTTGGCAAGTTTGTCGCAGCAGGCGTTGACCCATTACTCTAGCGAGTCTAAGTAAACTCATAGAACTAACCTAGACTCGACTCGCGAGTTAACTCATAGACTTATACGTTGGCGATTGATCTGTGTATTAATTTTTTTTATAGACTAAATATTTACTTTTAAAATTTTTTAGAACTGATGTAAATAATTATTTTGTCAAAAAATAAACTAGAGACTAATTTATCTACTAAAGTAAAACTTTAAAGATGATTTTATGTATTAATTTTTTTTAAAAACTAAAATATTTGCTTTTAAAATTTTTAAAAAATGATTTGGATAATTACTATATATAAGTAGTAAGAATAGTTAAAGGAAGCGACACTTTCATTATTATTAATGGATCGTCTCAGCGTAAAATTATATTAAAAACGATGCTACATAATCAAGTTTAGCTATATTAATAAATTATTTTAAAACACCACATTATCATGATAACAAATTTTGATCTTGTTTATATTGGTAATTTGCAGCTTTTGGTATAATGAAGGGACAGATAAACTATGTGGGGATATCTTAATTCTATAATAATTATATTGCATATAATAATACTAACGATGGTTTTAAGCTTATAAAAAGCCTAGTCTACCATAAAAATGTGATTGCAAGACAGAAAATACTTATGGCTAGGAACAGTGTGACGCATGCAATCAGATTGTTGATTATTGGAATGATTATTTGTTTTGCCATTGTTGAATTGCATAAAACTATTACTAGAGTCTTCTTGGACTACAATATCTTTTGGTATTGCATCATCTGAGATGGAAAAGTGTGTTAGGTATTGCAAGGAGGAGTACGCGGATGATCCAACAAAGATGAGAGATTGCATTATGAATTGTGTTGTCCTTGAATGCCAAGATCGTCATCATCAAGATGATCCGAAAAAGAAGAAAGAATGCATTCACAAACTTTTTCAAAAGTATACCAAGCGTCATAATATATGGTAAGCATTGGTTGATTATCTTCTTGAATTTTTTTAATTTTGTAATTGCTTGCATTTATATTTTATTAGAAATAAAACTATTTATATATTTTTTTATCAATTTAAATTTTTTAAAGAAGTAATTTTATAATATAGTATCAATATTTTTATGACCGAAAAATTTATAATTCGATTCTTATTATTCCTAAAAAGTAAATCATTGAAATAATGATACCCAAAAATTTTTGTCATTGACAAAATTAATCCTAAAAATTACAAACAATAAATAAACTTCTTAAAAAATAGTTAAATTTGAAAAAAAAGTAGCCATTCATCATTTGACTTCATTTTAAATTTGTCATTGATGAAAAACGTTAAATTGGCTAACATATTTAGTGACATTGTTAGGCTTAGTTTGGTAAAATTTTTTGTTTTTAAAAGTAGTTTATAAAAGCTAACTTTTAAAAGATGACTTTTTAAAAGTTGTACCATTTATGTTTGGTAAATCAAATTAAAAATAGTTTTCAATAAACATAAGCAACAATAATTGTATTTAGTAAAATAACTTTTAAAATTTAAAAATACTATAATAGACATAAATACAAGCATTAAATTTAAAAATTAGTTAACATATGAAGTTATATTAGATTTTTAAATTTTAAAAAGCATAATTCAACTTTAAAAAGCTCTATTTTAGGTATTTTCAAAAGTACCCTGATCTTTTAAAAGCTACAAGAACAAACACATAATTTTTAATTTACCAAATACAAAATAAAAAATTTGAGCTTTTAGATAGTACAAACACCTCTTCAAAAACCTTTACTGAAACCAAACTTCAATTTATCCTTAGCAGCTTAGCTACAAATCCTAATGCCAACTTCTCCACCACCCGCAACTATCACTACTACCAACCTCTCCTTACCCCAATCATTGCCACCTCTCAAAGATTATCTACCCTTACTATGCAGCCCCACCATCATCTCATTCTTCATCAATAATAACAAGATTGAATTTGTTACAAAAAAAAAATATACAAGATAGACCTAAAAAAAGAAAACACTACAAAAAAATAACCTATTCAACCACATTTTTTTTTTAATTATTAGATGATCTTCTCTTTTATTATGGTTCAGAAAACATAATTGGATCTTATTATATTTGATTCTTGCACATTAGTTAAAATTTTTCTTCATTCTTAGGCTACCTAGATTTGATATTGTAAAATATAAAATTAAACAAAAACATTCAAATATTGAAAGAAATATAATAAAGATTAGCTATCCATAATCTTATATATCACAAGAGTAAGATATACCATCTTAACTACAATTATCATTATAGATAGATAGAATATTGGTGCATTTGGTCTAATTTCTTAAAATTTTTTTTGGTAATAAATAGATTGAAGTTTTTGGTTGAAGCTTCCAAATAGATTAGATTTTGTCAACAATTAATTATGTCATGACAAGGTACAAAGTATACTTTTCATTCTTTTTACTTTGTGATTATGCTATTAATTTATGTGTAGCTCCACTTTGATTGTTTCGTTATTTTTTAAATTGTAATTTAACTTTTTATATAAGTACTATAAATTCTTTGTTTGCCTTTATTTGTTTCACTTCAATGAGTTTTTTGTAAAATGTTTAGAGAATTACTTCTAAGAGTTTCTCCATTTCTGAGCCTAACTATGAGGTTATAAAAGTCTTTTTCAATACTCATTTCTCTCTATTCCATAACACCATTCCTCTTCTATTCTCGTGATTTTCACTTGGCGACCCTGATAGATTATTCTTCTAAAAAAATGTAACAATTATCGATTAGGTTTTGTGATATGCCGAAGGATTGGATGGATCTACCGAAATATAGCGAAGAGTATATCAATAGTGTTAACAGTTTTTTAAATTTTGTATACTCTAAAGGAGAACCGGAAGGACAACAAATTCAATGTCCTTGTAAGAGGTGTTGTAACATTAATTGGTATAGAAGAGGTGTTTGTCTTTGACCATTTAATAGCCAATGAATTTGTTAAAGGATATAGAATATGAATTAATCACGGAAAATGGATAATTCCAATGGTGGTTGATAATTAGGGATGACAACGGATCTCTATGGGGGCGGGGACATGCCCCACCCCCGCCTCCAAAAATCCTCCCCGTCCCTGTTGCCCTGTTGCCGCCCTATCCATGTGACGGGTGACGGGGACCCCGTACCCGCCGGATATTCAGATATTCACGAATACCCATGGGTTTGGAGGAAAAGAAAAAAAAGGAACAAAAATCCAGTGAACAATGACATCCCAATAAACTCAGTATTATAATCTAATGTTCCAATTTTACAGTAAGAATCCAAACCCTAAATTTGGTTTCACAGCAACAAAATCTAACCCTGCATCCAAATTTATCAATTAACATAAACCCTAAATCTAAATCCAATTTCACATTAAGAGAATCCAAATCCTAAACCTAAACGCAATTTCACATCAACAGAATTCAAAACTTAATCTCAATTTCATAGCAATTTCATCAAATAAAAATAAAAACATATATATTCTCAAATCTCAATTAATAGAAAGTCATAAATATCTAACTTATTGCAAGGTGGCTGGCTATGGAGCAGAGTCGTCATCGGCTTTGCTAAGTAGAGGCGATGTAGAGTCCTCGTGGATAGGGGTGGAAAAAGGTCAGGCGGCCTGCCAGGGGCCTGCAGCCTGACCTGTGTTTGGCCTGGCCTGGCCTGGCCTGTTATAAAATAGGTACAGGCTCAGTCTCTTTTAAAAGCCTTAATACGTTAATAGGCCAGGCCTAGGCTTACTAATTAGCCTTATAGGCCTGTCAGGCCTGCCTGGGCCTGTTAAAATATAATTAAATATATAAATAATTATTTATTATTAATAAAATTATGAGATATTTTAAATTTATTATATTTTATTATAAATATTTTTGTATATTTTAAATATGTTAAAAGTTTAAAATTTTTTATAAATATTAAATACATGACATATTACATATAACTATTTTTATTAAAAAATAATTTTTTTAAATAATATTTTTATTTTTGTAAAAAAAAAATAATCAGGCCTTTTAACAGGCTTCAGGTCAGGTTAGGCTGAATAACAGGCCAGGCCTAGTACTTTATAAAGAGCCTATAACAGGCTGCAGGCCAGGCTCAAGCCAATCAACTGTATGACAGGCCAGGCCTGTTAAGAGCAAAGCCTGGCTTGGCCTGACCTGTTTCCACCCCTACTCGTGGAGCAGAGGCATTGCTGAAGTAGAGTTGTCGTCGACGACGACGCAGATCTGAGGCTTCGTCGCGAAGCAAATGCAGAGGCGTCACGAAGCGGAGGAATAGGCGGCACAAAGCTATGAGCAACAAGCAGTGAACGACGCAATGAGAAGAAGAAAGTGAGCAGCGGCTGCGGTGGAGGAAGGTTAGGGACGATGACGTGAGGGGCTCAGAGGAAGGAGGCCGACGACGAAGTGAGAAGGAAGATTGGAAGAAGGATAAAGGAGGAGGTGGCAAGGTGCTGGAGAATATTGAGTGAGGGAGAGGCGGATAGAAAGGAAAGTGAGAAAAGCGGCGCAGAGACTGTGATTTAGGGTTGGGGTAGGGTTTCAATATATATATATAAGAATTTTTTTGTAATTTTAAACTTACGGGTACCCACGGGGAGGGTACCTATCTCCCCGCCCCCATCCCATTTATTACACGGGTACCCGTACCACACCCACGGAAAAAAAATACTCCCCAAACCTGCTCTCCAACGGATAAACTCCCATGGATATCGACCGCCGAAAAAAATTGCTATCCCTATTGATGATGAGACAAATGATGAAGAAGGTGCACATGATAACATCGAAGGGTTGCTTAATGATGCATTTGGAGATGTGCCTCATGTTAAGGGTATTATTATAGGTCAAAATGAAGAGGCTAAAAAATTTTACAATTAATAGATGGGACAAGTCAAGAGTTACACCCAGGTTACAAATTTTTTTTTACATTATTTATCATCCATCTGTACTTATTAAAGTGTTTGTACGGGTGGAGTAATGCCTCATTCACTTCCCTTCTTGAGCTATTTAAAGAGGCAATGCTTGACATTAACATACCTTCATCTTCAATAAGATGAAGGCTATGATAAGAGATTTAGATCTTGGTTATAAAAAAATTGATGCTTGTTCTAATGACTGCCTCCTGTATAAGAAAGAACTAAAGGATGAAAAACAATGTCGTGTATGTCGAACTTCTTGATATATTGAAAATTCTAGTGATAATAGCGAGATCCAACCTCCTAAGAAAGTTTTTTCTATTCTTGCAAAGATTCTCAAATACTTTTTTTATAATTCCAAGATTATTTATATGCTTAAAGATGGCAGCTAGTTTGATGGCATGATGAGGAGCTTGTTAAAGATGGGACGTTAAAGCTTCCTGCTGATGACCTGAAAATTTTGATAAAATTGATGAAGACTTTATAAGAGAATCACGCAATATTAGACTAGACTTGTCAATTGATAGTTCAACCCTCTGATAGAGCATGTGACCTGTGATGTTAATGGTATACAACTTGTCTTCGTGGATGTGCATAAAATCCGAATATTGTATGCTTTCTTTGTTTATTCTTGGCCTACAATCACCTGGTAAAGATATTGATGTCTATCTACAACCATTGATAGAAGACTTGAAGTTGTTATGAGATATAGGAATGCAAAACTTATTATGCGTTGAAGAATGAGACCTTTCATCTCTTTTGTGGACAATCAATGATTTTTTTGCATATGCTATGTTGTCGGGGTAGAGTACAAAAAAAAAAAAAATTGGCTTGCCTTTGTTATAACAAGAATATTTCTTTTCTACAACTAAAACATAGTCGTAAGATGGTTTATATGGATCATCGTATTTTTTTATCCATGGATCATCTATGGAGAACTAATACAAGGTCTTTCAATGGGAACATGAAATTAAAGCACTTCCACATGTTAGAGAAGGAATGAAAATTTTTGAGATGTTACAAAATATTGAAAATATTTTTGCGAAAAATCAAAGTACATCAAATAGTTTCTCATAGAATTGAAAGAAAAGATTAATTTTCTTTGAATTGCCTTACTGGCATAAGAACTCACTACGTCACAATTTAGATGTCATGCATATAGAGAAGAACATACCTGACAATGTAATCAGAACTCTTTTGGATATCTCAGATGTAGCAACCCTCAGTTTTAAAAATATAAATATAAATAAGTTATAATTTATTTTATAAAATTAAAATCTCCTTATTTTAAAAAAAAAATTATTCAATTATCAAAAATCGAACTAATAATTTTAATTTAATCAAATTCATATTATTATTATTATTGTTATTATTATTATTATTATTATTACTATTATTATTATTATTATTATTAATATTTGATTACCTATGCGTTCGTTTATATATATATATATATATATATATATATATATATATATAATATACCTTATTATTATTCACTAAAGTTCGTTCCTGTATTATTATTATTATTATTATTATTGTTATTATTATTATTATTAATCATAAAGCACAAAAAATAAAAGGCGGTGTTGATTATGCATTACGATTGTATATATATGTATATTATTCTAATTATTATTACTATTATGCATGGACGCATATATATATGTAAGGCGGCAACCATTTACTCAATGGAAAGCCATTTCATATGGATACACATATATATAATATCTAGGTATGAGTATTATTATAGTTTTATTATATCATTAGCTATATATAATAGTATCAACTGAAGAAATTAAATAATATTTACTTCATTATTATTATACTGAGCCGCCATATATATATGTATGCATATATAAGAATGAGAGGCGAGAGAGAAGAGTAACCAAGAGGAGAGGAGCGAAAGAACGTAAGTCCCGTTAAACGTTCGGTTTCGATTTCTTACAATCCGTAACTCCAATCAAAAATCTAATCCGGTAAGAGTATTCGTAACCTCTTCTTCTACACGTTGGCACCATTTTTGATTAGTGGAAATTGACAGTGACATAGCTCATCTTTTCTTTGGGTTTGGCCAACGGAAATTTTAGGAGGTATAGACGATTCTGGACATTTTCTTCTTCGATAGCTCAGTCAGAAAGCTTCTCCGAAACTTTGAATATTTTGATTCCGTACGAAGGTATGGTTTTGGTTTCTCGTAGTTAATGTTTAATGTCACGTGAAAACTTAGGCTAGAAGACCATAAGATAGGAATGAAATGAATGAATAATTGATGGTTTGTGTATATGGTATAAAATGTAAGGTTTAGCTGTTGTCAATAATTTGCTGTTGAAGTTGGTCGGTTTGGAAAAAGATTTAATATTGGTATTTGTTTAATTATGAAATAATTTGTTACTGGAAATGATTTGAGGTGATATTTTAAAAGGGAAAGAGATTATTATGTGGCTTGTATATTTGAGACTATTTGTTGACCCTCTGTCGCAAGATGTGACCGGGCACTTTAACTCCCCGGATTCCCCCATGGGCATGCATATAAATATGAATATTGAATATTATTGAGCTTGGAGTTTAACTCCATGGAATACTATATTGTTAAGCTTGGAGTTCGACTCCATGGAATACTATATTATTGAGCTTGGAGTTTGACTCCATGGAATATTATTGAGCTTGGGGATGCGCGCACAGAGGGACTGTCCAATGGTTAACTACCAGGACTTGTCGGGTTGGCTGTATAACCGACAGATGAGACTCATCAGCCATAGGACAGGCATACATCATATGCATTTGTTTGCTTTGTCTGAGTGTGCATTGCTTTAGTTTGTTTAACTGTTAAATTCTACTTATCTGCTACTTGTTCTACTTGCTATAAATGCTTCTCTATCTGTGTTTTCTTTGCTTGAATTGTATGTGTATGTTTTTGGGAAATTCCTCCTGACGAAGGTGTGAGGAGAGAGGATTGTTCCACCAATGATTTGGAGGATTAGAGGAGACAGAACGTGAATTATTAGGTTAAAGTTAGATTCAGAATTAGAATACCTTAGATAGCTTACCTAACTTTTGGTTTAGTTTATTTTCCTTAAGAATGATTCTGAGTGTCGAAGTTTTAGGAATGTCTCTGGCTTTCCCGAGACCTTTTATATTAACTATGCGGGCACCTTTACCATACTGAGAACCTCCGGTTCTCATTCCATACTATGTTGTTGTTTTTTAGATGCAGGTCGAGAGGCATCTCGTTAGGAGTCTGGACTCTTGAGGCGGAGTGGTTACTGGGATATTTTGTTATGATATGATGTATATATATGTACTTAGCTTTCTCTCCGCATGACTTATTCTTTTTGATCCTCTTAGAGAGGTTTATGGAGAGGCAGGATTGTATATATGTACTTTTGGGTTTTGGATATATATGTATATATGTGTAAATATTCTCCGGCCAGCCTTGACTTCGCGGGCTGAGTTAGGAGCTTGATATTATGTATCTTTGACACTCTACTCCCACTTCTGTTATCTTGTGTTAAATAGTTATGGTTTTCTTAGCACGTAAGCTAACTCGTTCCTTGAGCGTAGCGCCTTTATTGTGCGATTTTTATTTCCCCTTTTTCTTCAAGGCTCCTAGCATACTATAATTCTTCTGCTATTATATGTACTCATTTTTATTTTAGAGGTCGTAATACCTCACCACCTTCGTTTTACGACTTAAGCGTAAAGCTTAGTGTGGTAGGGTGTTACATCAGACAAGACAAATGATCATTTGAATGCTCGATATGACTTAAAAGATTTGGGAATCTAGAAAAATCTTCAACCAAAGAAGGTGAATAATGGCAAAAGAAAAAAATTGGCAAAGGCATGTTTTTCTATGACTGCTACAGAGAAGTCAATTTTTTGTGGTGTTTTGAAGACAATAAAGCTACCTGATGATAGTGCTTCGAATATATTACATTGTGTCCATCTAGAAAAAAAAAAATTTATGGTTATAAGACCCACGATGCTTACTTTATGCTACACTATTTATTATTAATACCGATTAAAAGCATCCTTCATAATCATAGATATGGTATGGCCATCTTTTCTTTGTTTTATAGTTTTTTAATTACATTTATTTTTGTTGCTTTGAATTGCATGATATGAGTATCTGATGTGTCAATGTTTGATTATTTTTCTTGAGGTCTCATAAGATTTTTTTAGGATAATATTTAATTTTTTTTAACTTTTTAACATATCCAATATAATTTGTCAATGCATATCATCGGAATTGTTAGGACTGGCTTAAAAGAAGTTAGAGCTCCAAAACGACTCAAGACATACTTTCTTCCACTCATATTTAAACTTTTTTTTTTCTTTTATATAAATGCACATTGATTTTAATCCTTAGCTGATCCTATACAATTGTATATCACCCTGAGTCCATAACATTGAAAGAAGTGTATAAAATATATTTTAATCCAATGCAAATTGAATTTATTCCTTTCAAAATTATTTTACCTCTTCTATGTTCGTGAATAACACAAGTTCATTATCAAAATATCACAATCGTATAATTAGTTGTTCGTATAATAATCAGTAGCGATAATATTCGAAAGCAACACGTTTAATACCAAAACAGATCCAAAACATAGACAATATGCAAAGCTTTCTAGCCTTAGTAGCTAACTAATGAAATCTAAATACATACCATAAGTTCAAAGCTCTCTACCAATCAAATTAGTCATTTAAAATAACCAAAGTATAAAATGCTTCCAGCAAATACTCTCAAACAATCAATGTTCTTCACGCCCCCATCTAAACTTTTTGTCGCTTCCATCTCTTCCTACTAAATTTGTTAGTTGATAACTGGCCATCTTCGTCACTTTCATTTATAGATTGGGAGCCACACTTCAAACCGTTGAAAGTTCTCTTCGCTGATATTTTACACTTCGAGGCTTGAAATAGATTCATCCATAGCATCTTAGATAAAGATAGACATAACTATCATAAACATCAATAGATACATGCATAATTTTTATGCAAACATATCATGAAGGGTAATATTATGATGCTGAAAGGAAAATTTTTCACTTGGTGTTGAAAATATGTGTCATAAGAAAAAGAATAACACGTGTTTATGTTGTTGGTAAAGTTCTAGACAATTCTGCATTGTGCCAGAGAGTATTATATGAGATAATTAATTAGATAATCTCAACTCATGCGTTAATGAAGATGATTATGATTGGATTTTTTTCTTATGGTCCGACAACAATTTAGTAAATAACTGGGCTTACACTAAAGTTTGGGTGTTTTGGTTGTATTATTGAACAAAGATGATTTGATTAAAATATAGGATGGGTTGTATTGGGGATGGAGTTATAAAGAATTTTTTTTAAACATATTTTTTAAAGTTTTTTATTGGGCTAAATTATTTTTGGTTAATTTGACATAGTATGCAGTTATTTTTTTATTCAGGAAAATGGTAATTGTTAATTTAGTTATTGGAATTGTTATGACAAAAGAAAACTAAAATTGTAAAAAAAATATTACTACTAAATATGTGTTTAGATTAAAGTTTATAAATGAAAAGTTGCAAAAAATTAATTTTGATTAAAAATGAGCTAAGATTAGCATAGTTTATGTTTGTCAAATTTTTATATTAAAAAAGATTATAATAAACTAAGAAGTCATTTAGATTATATTATTTAAAATTATTTTTAGATAAAAAATATTAAAAATATGAATTTAAATAGTTATTTGAATCAATCAAGTTTATAATAAAAATTAATATTTATTTAGTGAATTAAAATTAGCATAAGAAATTGATAAAATGTTATAAATGTTACTTTAATATAACTCTATTGTTAGTTAAAGTTAGTTTTCTATTTAAAAATAAAAAAATTTAAAATTTGTAATTTTTTAAATTTAAAAGTATTAATAATTAATGTTGTAGAGTAAATTTTAAAATAAGTAATTTTAATTAAAAAAATATACTCCTAAAATTTAAGGGTTATTTATTGAGTATTATTAGTAGAAAATTATAAAAATCAAATAAACAAACATAGCAAAATAATTTAGAATTTGAAATCATGAAAGATCTGAAAATACAAAATAGATCATTTTAAATTTCAATTTTTTTATTTTAAATTTTAGAATTTGAAATTATTAAATATTTGAGAATAAATAATTTTAAATTTTATATTTTATTTAATTTTAAAAGTATTGGAAATTAAAGTTGCAGAATAAATATTATAAGTAATTTTAATTAATTAAGTTAAACAAACATACTATTTTAAGAAATGAAAAGTTTAAATTTAAAAAATTGAAATATACTGTGATAGTATGTGTCAAACTTAATAAAAAATATTTTTTTTTAAATACGCTTCTAACACACCTAAATATCATCACGAGTTAATGTATCTAAAACATATACTCTTGAAATAAATTTAGAAATGAATTTAAGTTTGACACGTACTATCACGTATACTTCACTCTTTAGTAATTGATAGAAGGATCGACCGCCTCTTTAAAATCGGCCACCGCCTGAGCTTCTTCTCCCTCCAATTCCTTTTCCATTAGGGATTGAAGGAAAGGAGGCTTGTGTAAATTGAGCTTGAGGCATCAATTGCTGAGATTTTCGGTATTTTTCCATCATATCCTCATGGGTCATGATGAGATTCTCAACTTCAAGCAAGGAATAATGCTTTACTTTGACATTAACGATGCTTACCATTGTTTGAAAATCATCATTTAAGCCTTCCAAAAGAATATCGATATGCTCCTCTGTTGTTAATGGCTTCCAAGTGCAGCAATGGAATCTGTGATGTGTCGAATCTTGTTGATGTAGTCAGAAGCTGTGAGACCGTGTTTTTTTATTATTTTTAGTTGATTCTTGAATTGTTTAATCTGAAATTTGTAGATTTGGCAAAATAATCCTGAATAATCTGGGTCTAGATCTCATGAGCAAATACACAAGATATCATTTTGGGGGTGAATTATGATTTCATAGAGGCTAACATCCATGATATCAGATTCTGATAATCTGGACACCATTGCTTTTAAGTCGTTGTGGTAATGGAGGATCCGGGTGTTTCTATTTATGAAGTTGGAGAAGAAATTTGATCTGCATAAAATTTTATAGACATAATAATCTATAACATACACTGGCATGAAATTATACTAGTGTTAGTGGATTCTAATTGTATATAAATATACATACAATAAATGTAAAATTAAACTATTTCCCTATAACCAAATTAATATTTGAGGTAAAATTGTTAATGAGATAAAAAAAAATATAATATATACCATAGAAGAAAAGTGGTCATATTTTTGAAATATTTAACTTCTATAAAAAAAAAGTATGTTGCAATTTGTTGTCTCTCGAGTAATTTTAAAGAGTAATTACAGCATCCTTTCTTTCTTAGCTTTCTCATCAATTATGCATGAACTCCACATTCTAATTATATTTTTAAGATATTTCATAGACATCATCTTTTTAACTTATCATAAATAAGCATATGAAATCAAATAGCGCTATTATATAATAATGACCATTTTACAAAGTTTGTCAAATTATTTTTTAAAAAAATACAGTTTAGCCAAAGTATAAAAAATATTTAAAAAAAGAAAACAATTCATTACAATGAGAAGTTTTTGTTTTGTTTTTTATAGGTAATTTGCAACTCTTGGTACAAAGAGGGGACACAAACTAGGCATGAAATATTTTAATTCTTTAATCATACAATTCCGCTAGAGATGGTAAGCCATATTAATTAAGCCTATGTTAACATGTGATTGCAAGAGATAGAAAAGAAAAGAGGCTCATCATGGCTAAAAATGGTGCACCACATTTGGTTGCATTTTTTATAATTGGAGCAATAATTATTTATTCTTCAATTGCTGAATTTCATAAAACTATTTATAAAGATCTTTGGGTTATTACTACATCTTATTATATTGCATTTAAAGTAGAAGACTGTGTTGGATTTTGCAAGAAGAATGCATATGATATAAATGAGAGGAACGGGTGCATTAAAACATGTGTTTTTGATGAATGCAGGAGAATCCATTGGAAAGATCTGATTAAGCTTAAACAATGCGTTGAACACCTTTATGCTAATTACGTCAGGTAAAGCAATGCCAAACATATACATAAGTTGTTGTAAATCTTTTTGAAGGAACTCCTTGAGTTTATATTATTTTACATGAATATGATGTGATATGATAATTTCTTCACTCATTTATGAGTGTTGAGAGATCAATAAATAATTAAAAATAGTATTTAAGTTATTCACATACGGCATAGATTATTACACTATTTATGAGAAACTTAAAATAAGTTGTGGTACTTAAAGTAGTCACTAACAGTATAAGAAATTAAATATTTCAAAAGTATACTTATATATTTATCTTAGTTTTGAATTTTATTATAGGTTTAATTATTCTGTTGATTTCTATAGTTTCATAAAATTTTTAATTAGATCTCTATACTTTTTTTTCTTTTAATTGAGTTTTTGCACAAAATTTTTTTTAATTGAGTCTCTACACTTTTTTTCTTTTATTTGAGTCTTTGCACCAATTTTTTTTTTTTAGTTAAGTCCCTATACAATTAAGCTAATTACTATTAAGAGGGATCTAATTAAAAAAAATTGGTATAAAGACCCAATTAAAAAAAAAAATATAAGAACTTAATTAAAAATTTTACGAAACTATAAGAATTAATAGGATAATTAAATCTTTATTGTAATCCGTTAACATTGAAATTGAACTATACAGATCCAACAAATACAAAAATATTTATTTAATGTAAAAAAAATTAAGAAATGAGTGATCATATTTCTTATTTTTTATATCCAATATTTTTAGGTACATTCTTTTCTTTATTTTCTAATACTTCCATTTAGTAGTTTTACTCACAACGTGATGACCACCGTATTTTTCATATGATACTAGAAATTATTTCTGTTAGAATGTATTAAAATATTTTTATTTTAATTAGTTTGATATTCTTATTAAGAATAGAATATTATGTAAGAGAATTGCTACACATATAAGTTATTTTGGCTTACAAGTCTTACAAGTTGGGCCAAATCTAACACGCGCGTCACTGAACCATCTTCGCGCGTTTTATCTTTGTTTTCTTTTTCGAATTTTTTGTCAAATTTGTTCGATCTCCTTCATGCGTTCTCTCTTTGCCTTCGATCTCCTTCTGTTTTTTTCGATTTTCATGGTTTCTGAAATCAAGCTTTGAAATTGTTTTGAAGATGATGAAACTTCAGAAATACACCTGAACGATTACAAAAATACACCCAAACGATTACAGAAATACATCTAAAGGATTATAAAAATACACCCAAACAATTACAGAAATAAACCAAACGATTACAAAAATACACCCAAAGGATTACAGAAATACACTCAAAGGATTTAAGAAATACACCAAATATAGGGGGAGACAATATATTTCTTCTTGAAATCTTTTAATATTTTGCTGGTTAAGGATGAGGCACATGGTAGAGACAATTTAAAAAAAAATCTAGAAAAACAGTAAAATAGTACCTTGAATAATGTTTTTTCGTTTTTTCTGGTGATTTTGATGAAGGAGAAAGAGAAAATGAAAAGAGGAGAATAAATTTCAATAAAAAAAAGGAGGAAGAGGTGGTGTTGATGACGACGATAACGAGAGAGAAAAAATTACGAAAAAGAAGAAGAAGAGGGCACAAAAAAACGTGAAAACGGCGTGATATAAATAACTTGTATGACTTGTATGAAAAAGCACTTGTATGTAGAGAATAATCCAATTATGTATTTAATATTTTAATTTGTTTATCCTATATATAAATAACTAAATTGTAGCTTGTATCATATTTTATACTTTGCAAATATAAAAATCTTTTATAATATGGTGACGTTAGATCTTTTTAAAAGTAGTATTATTTCTGACAAACAAATGAATTTTTATAGTTCTGACTTCTGATCCGCGGTCTAGCACTTCATTGATCCTTTCTAAGCTTTTTTTTTTTTTTTGTGAGAGCTTGTGGATTTTGTTCTGCTTCAATATTGTTTGGGGTTGAAAGTATGAGAGGTTTTATTAAAGGTAGTAAATTTTGGGGCATGTCTTCACTTGTTCTTTTACATACCTATGTTACATTACACTACATGCTTATGGTTTTATAGTCTAAGAACTAGACTAATTAACTCCTATGGGTTGCGTAGTATTATAAGTAAAATTATTTAGTAAATATAAAAAAGATCAATATGAAGTTTATCTTAATTTTTTTATTCACCATTAAAGTTGATTAAATTAATTTAACAATTCAGATGTGAAATTTAATTCAAATGAAAAAATAATGGCACAACTTTTATTCAAGTATTTTGTTAAAATTAATTATTATATGTTAAAATGTGCATTATAAATAAATAGTAAAATATATCACAAATATATAATTTATGTGCTTGATTTGATATATTAAAATGAAAATAGATATAAAAAATGAAAAAGCTAACATTTATAAAATAAATAGGAAAAATAAAAAGGCAAAGATAAAAAATAACTAATAAAAATTTTATACGAGTGATAAATTATTTAGTTCAATTTGTCAAGAATTATGACGCCGTGCATTTTCACTTCAAAAGAGTATTTATGACATAGTTGTAAAAACCGAACCGGACCGGCCGGTTCGACCGAAAAACCGATGAACCGGACCTTGTACCGGTCCGGTTTGGTATATTGACCGTTTAAGGAAATGAACCGGTCAAAACCGATATGAACCGATCAAACTGGTCAAAATCGACACGGATCAGAACCGAACCGGTCCAGTCAACGGTCAACCCGTGCCGATGACGCCACGCTGACGTCAGCATGCGGGTTGGAAAATCTGGTAAAATACAATGCAGCGGGGAATCGAACTTGGGTCTTCTTAATTGAAGACTAAGTTTATAGCCACTGCACTAATCCATTGCTTTAGTATTGCTAGTACTTTTTTTAATATATATTTCAATTTTTTATAACTAATATATATACATGAAAATACTTAACTCAATATTTTTTAAATTAATTATTTTTTAATTGAAATACAAATTAATTAATTTTAAAATAAAAAATAATAATGAATATAAAAATAAAATAAAAATTATTTATTCTGAAAAAAAAATTAATTTATATAATTATTTAATTATATAAAAATATTTAGACCTTGAAATTATTCTTTAGATATAATTCATAAATTGTTATTTTTATTGTGTCTAATTAAGATACTATATAGTAGTATGAACTAATTATATGTCTATTTTTATATTAGTTATTTATAGAATTCGACTTAATTGTTCTTAAAATGTTAGTAAAAATATGTATTTTTCAAAATTTAATTTTAGATTTTTGACTATTTTTATTTTTTATTTGTATAGTACCGAGTCAACCGGTTCAACCAGTGACCCACCGGTTGAACCAATGACCCAGTGACCCAGTAACTTAACCGATTTGATTACCGGTTCGGTTCTGACAACTATGATTTATGAGGCTATCAATCACAATTTTTTTTTAAGAAAATATTTCACTTTTTTTTTAGAGATGTTAAAATAACACTTTACTCTTTTTTATTTATAAAATATAAATTTTTTTCTTATAAATTTTAAAAAATATTATCTTTAATTCATTAACAAATTTTTGTGTTAATTAACATGAACTTTATCCACTTTTTAAGAAAAAATAAATTGTTTTTGACAAAAATATCCTTTAACAAAATTTTTTTTGTGTTTGTTTACTAAAATATTCTTTAACAAAATATTTTTCTATTGATTAAATTGTATTTTTTTAAAAAAATTAATATTTAAATTACTTTTTCCTAATATATCCTTTAACATAACTAGAAAATTGCTTATTACCATTGTTCTAAAAATCGAATCGGATTGGCCGGTTCAATCGGATTAACCGAGAACCGGTCACTAGGCCGGTCCGGTTAAGCTCAAAAACTGGCTGACAAAAAATCGGTTGAACTGACGATTACCGATGAACCGTTTGGACTGGTCGGTTTTTTTGCGGTTTTTCTTATCTTACTACTCCTCCCAAACGACGCCGTTTTACCCATTTAGTTTTTTTTTTTAATATAAAGGAAACAAATTCCCTCTCTCTCAATCTCAACCCTATTTAACCCATTTAACCCTAAATCAGAAGCAATGAAGCCCAGCCCCAAATTCAATCTTCAACACTTCAGCAGCAACAACCAGCGGCAGCGTTATCGCCAGCAGAGCTCTTCTCCTCGCCGTCGCAGAGCTCTTCTCCTCGCCGTTGCGTCTCGTCTCACTCTCACCACGAACGTCTCTCCGTCGTCACCTCTGTTCCATTGCTCGGCCGTTGCGGAGCTCTTCTCCCCGCCGTCGCGTCTCGTCTCACTCTCACCGCGAACGTCTCTCCATCGTCACCTCTGTTCCACTGCTCAGCCCTCACCTCCTCTCACCGGGACCTTTCTTTCCAACTCTGTGGAACGCTCGAGCAGTCGAGCTTCTTCCCTTATTTCTCCAGGTTCTCTCTTTTTCTGCTAAGTTTCTTGATGAGGTCACTTTCTCCAGGTTCTCTCTCACATGTCAAGCCTGTCTTCAATCCCCTCTGAGCCCGAGCTCACTTCCCCTCTTCCATCACCGTCACTTGGATTCCTCCTTCGCCGCTGCCAGTCTTCAATTTAATTTTGCTTGTATTTGTACTTTTATTTGGTTTCTGATTTCTTATTCTGAGTTTGCTAATTTTTGCTTAGCTTGAGTTTATGAATGTCTGAGTTTGTAAGCAGATCCCTACCCTGCTTCAGTTTTTATTTTTGGGAATTAATTGCTATTTTTTGGGATTTGATTATGTTGATTGTTGCTTGTTTGTCTGGGTTAATTGTTATATTTTTATTGTTGTCTTCTGCAGCTAATTTCTGTTGATTGCTGTCTTCTGCTTTTTAGCCTTTTTTTTGTTAATTAAATGAATTAATCAGGTTTTTGTGATTCTATTTTTGTAAATTTTAAATTATGTTTTTGTTTTATTTTTAATTGGTTACTGTAAGTTGATTTCATAGTTTGTTTGTTTCAGATTATGATTATGTTTGTTCCAAATTTAAATTATGATTATGTTTGCAAATTCAATGGTGTTAGTGGTTATTACTGAGTTGTTTGTTAGTTTTGATTTTTAGGTTATAAATTAAAATTTTAATTTTTAATTTTTTTTTGTTAGGTTAAATTTTATTGAAATTTAAATATTTAAAATTATATATTAAATTTTTGATAATTTTATTTAATATTTAATTAAATCAGTTGAACCCCGGTCAAATTAGTGAACCAGTAATCTCACCGGTTTATTGACCGGTCCGGTTTTTGCAACCTTGCTTATTACAGATAGATTTAAAAACAAATTTAGTCTTTATTACAGATGAATTTTTTGTTACTGATGAAATTACAAATGAATTTTATCTCTCTGTAAAAGCCTCGTCGAAAATTACTTACTGACAGTTTTTCCTCGTTACCGGCAGAATTTTCCTCGGTAATGGTTCTCCCTCCCTTTCGCTAAAAAATCGTTAGATTTTTCGACAAATTTTCTGTCGGTAATTTACCGACAGATTTTTCCGTTACCGACAAATTTTTTCTCGGTAATCGTCACTTTAATTTTGCTTAAAGCGTCCAATTTTTGACAGATTTTTCGTCAGTAACTAGCATTAGATGGAGCCTGGGAAAGCTAGCTATTTTTAACTTTAAATACAAACAGAAAATTTGTCTATAAATCTATCAGTAAGGTAAAACAGTATTTTTTTAAGATTTTTTATTGCAAAATAAACCTATTTTCATACAAAATAAATATAAATTTAAACAAGTTCATGGTATTATCAAACTAAAAGGAAAATACTATAACAAGCAAGTCAATATAATTCAAAACATAAATAAAATGTATTGATACATCAACTATAATCCTCAGTGTATTTTTCAACTATACTAAATTTATCAGCTATAGTCCTTAATGTCATCTTCATCTCCATCGTTATCATAGTCCTCATCCGAAAAGATTGAAGATGACAGCAGTAGCGGTAATAGTAGAATAATAATAAAACTACTTAACGTTCTAACCTTCTTGTAATAACTAACATAAACTTCATTTCACACTTCCTCTCAAATTAAGCCTTCATCAATTGATGATAGCTTTATTTTTTGTGCAATTTAGGCATTATCTAAGAAACAACGTAAATATGGTAAATTTCTCATATTTGATAATACCTTATTAGAATAGGTAACATAGTCTCTAATGTCTCTCTATATAGTAGAGACCACCTGCAGTATGCACACATCAATTATCAAACAAGTATCAAGTGCGTCAACAGTTTATTTGGTTTGATCATGTCCCAAGAAGACTAGCAAATGTCTCACTAAAAAAAATAGATTAAATAGAACATAATACAATAATTTAGAGGTAAACAGAGACAAAAAAATGAAATTGATAAAAACAAAAAAGACTTAAATCTAACAACTTGCTTATAAAAATGATTTTATGAATTATGATAGATCACACAATAAAATCATTTGATGTAGGAAAAGGTTTTATCATTAACTTCTTGTAATGAACTTATGATAGAAATGAGATTAGTTAGTTGTTGCTAGTGGCTACAAAAACAATAGTTGCATTTAGATAATACAGCTAACAAGAAATGATCAGGAACATAATCCACAACATTATATAAATGTAAAAAGATAATAAGTAATTAAATAAAAGATAAAACATAAGTAAAATTTATCATTATCAATATCATGAAAATATGCTGAAATAATACCAACTTTTACAAAATACTGGTACATACCATGACTTGATCCTTGCAACCATTTCACCCTGCAAAGGAGTGAAAGTAGAGAACGATTTAGAGAGTTCGAAAGGTTGGAAGATGAGAAATTTAGTCAAGCCATTTTTTATCATAGATGCCATTCACTAAGTATAATACATGATAAAATAACTTCCTACTCTAGACCAAATTAATTGACAGAAAGGTATTGGAAAAATTGAGGTTCAAATAAAAGTTATTCTCTATATATAAGTCATTTTTTTATACAAGTTTTTACAGATTATTTATATTTACGTATGTATGTTCTTTTTCGTGTCATTGCTGCACGTTTTTCTTCTTTCTTTTATTATCATCGTCACCAACACCACGTCTTCCTCCTATTCTTCCTCTTTCTTTTTTTATTGGAATCTCTTCTCCTCCTTCCTTTTCCTCCTTCTCATCTATTATCAGTTATCTCGTTGTTGAAAATAATGAATAATTCAAGTTCAGATTATCAATTAAACTAGAACAAAAATTATTATTGTTTTGAATTCAATCAAGTGGCTGAGATGTGGTTCAATTCTAGTTAATTTTTTCGTTAGTAGTTTATGATTCTGTAGGTGAATAATATTTCATCGTTGATAGTTTGAATTGAATATAATGTAAAACTTCTATATTAAAAAAATATTTTTCTATGTTTGCAGCAAATTTGAGTATAACACAAAGATATTTGAGTGTATTGTTTAAGAATTTTCGATATATGTGTGCTGATAAATTCTGCATAATTTAAAACTCTTCTTCTCCCTCTTCCTCATCTTCTACTGCTTCTTCTTCTTCTTTTTCATCATCATCATCATCTTCTTCTTCTTCTTCTTTTTTTCTTATTCATCCTTTTTTTTCTTGTTTTATCTTCTCAAGTTTCTTCTTGTTTTTACTCTTTTAACAAGAATAAAAATAAAAAAATCAAACAAAGAAGAAGTACATAATGCTACAAAATTATTTAGAAGATGATGAACTTACATTCATTTAACTAAAAAAAAGAAAGAAATAAGGAAGAAAAGAAGAAGAAAAAAATAATGCAGCATTAGAGGAAATATTTTTCTGTATTTGCAGCAAATTTGGGTGTAACACGAAGATGTTTCGGTGTAACACGAAGATATTCGAGTGTATTATTTAAGAATTTTTTGTTTATGTGTGCTGATAAGTTTTGCATAATTTAAAACTCTTCCTCTTCCTCTTTTTTATCTTTAGCTGCTTCTTCTTTTTTTTCATCATCGATCATCACAATCTTCTTCTTCTTTTCTTATTCATCTTTTTTTTTTTTTTTATTTTCTCAAGTTTCTTTTTGTTTTACTCTTTTAACAAGAATAAAAATAACAAAATCAATCAAAGAAGAAGAAACAACACATAATGCTACAAAATTACGTGAAAGATGATGAACTTACATTCATTCAACTAAAAAAAAAATAAAAAAAAAGGAGAAGAAAAAAATGCAGCATTAGAGAAAATATTTTTTTGTATTTGCAGCAAATTTGGGTAATACAAAGATATTTGGGTGTAACACGAAGATATTCAAGTGTATTGTTTAAGAATTTTCGGTGTATGTGTGCTGATAAGTTTTGCATAATTCAAAATTCTTCATCTTTTTCCTCCTCATCTTCTGCTACTTCTTCTTCTTCATTTTCTTATTTAATATTCTCAATATTTTTCTTGGGAGAAAAAAATCAAACAAGGAAGAAAAAAATACATAATGTTGTAAATTCAATAGAAAAAAAAGGAGAAAAAATGCAGCAACAACAACAGTAATAAAGAAAATGACGATGAAAATGAAACACGTGAAGAAAAAGGTAAGAGAAATGTAAAGAAGGAGAAGAAGAAGGAATAGGAGGAGGAGGAGGAGAAGGAACGCATGCGCGTTATGTAAGTGACTTGTATAACTTGTATGCCAAAAAGACTTGTATGTGTAGCAGTACTTTTAACATAATAAGAGATTATAAATACCATGAAAATTCCCCTTTTGATTTGGTAATAAAACCATAATGTGGACAATTGAAATTGTGTGAGTTCATCTCTTGTTGCATCGGAGAATTGGGTAGAAGGTTGATCGGTGGGTCCTTTCGATTCAATTCCCAAACTATGATGTAGACAAGTCAGGTTGAGAAGTCTTTTTCTTATTCCATCAAAAAAGTGGGTAGAAAATAGAGTGATTATCTTTGTATTCAATTTCAATGTATCCTTTTGTTTACCTTTTAAATTTTATTGTATCTTTTTATTCAATTTGAAAAAAAAAACAGAAATTATCTTTCTTTTATTTGTTCTTTTTATACATATTTTTCAGCTCAAAGATGAATCTTTTTTGAAGGAGAGTACGTGCTTCAAATATTCAAGTATTTGTGATAGGAAGAGTTTATGTATTATTTAAAAGTTATTAATTTATTATTTTAAAATGTTCAATTTAATTTGATATATTTTGATTTTATTTATTTAGTTACTAAATTGGGTTTCATATTTGTGGGCTTAGGATTTTTTTTAGTTTTAACCTAATAAGAGGTTATAAATATCTCATAAACTATTATAGTCGTCATATTTAGTTATTAGAAGAGTATCAAAGTACTTTTTTAGTTTCGTGATAAAACTATAGTGCAAACAAATGAAGTTGAGTGAGTCTTTTTTTTGTTGCATGGAAAATTAGGTAGAAAGTTGAGAAGTTCCTTTCATTCAATTTTTTAGACTATGATGTTGACCAATTAAATTGAAGAGTCTCTTTCTTATTGTATTAAAAAGTTAGATAAAAAATAAAATAATTATTTTTGTATTTAATTTCAACTTATTTTTTTATTTTTTATTTTTTTAATTTTAATTTTTTTATTTCAATTTTTTTTTCTTTTTCCTTTTATTTTTTATTGTTTGGTATTAGAGTTTAGATGTGAGATTAATTTTTATTAATCTATATTTATTTTTCTTATTTCATAAAAAAAAAAATCTTGGTTCGGTCTCTGTTGCTGTGTGTTCTGCTTTGTCTCTTGCACTCATTGTGGTTAATTTGTTGTTTAATCTTTTTTTTTTCTTTTTTGTTTGTGTCGATCTCACCTTCGTTCGCATTTTTCTTATTGTTATTATTTCTTATTGTTTTTTATTGTTTCCAGTAGCGTTTAGATTTTATCCAACAAGAATTCTAATTTCTCTCACATCTTTTTTTATACTTTTATCGTCCTTATTTTTTGTGTTGTGTCTCATTATTATTTTATCGTTTTTTTTATCTCATTATTTATAAAAAAAAATAAAATAAAAAAGCATAACCTGCAAAATATATATATATATATATATATATAACAAAAAAATAATAATCTTTTTTGTATTTATTCTTTTTATGTACTTTTTTTTACCTACAAGATTCAATAATAAATTTAAAAAAAAAAGAGAAGAATTATACGTACATCAAATATTTGTGATATGAATCAATTATTATTTAAAAGTGATTGGTTTATATTTTTGAGAATATTCAATTTAGTTTGATATATTTTAATTTTGTTTATTTAGTTATTAAATTGGGTCTTATATTATAAATTTAGGATTTTTTTATTTTAACATAATAAGAGGTTATAAATATGTCATAAGTTATTGTAGTCGTAATAGGGGTGTGCATGGACCGGGTGAAACCGGGTTTGACGTGATCCAAACCCGACCCGAAATATGTACCGGGCCTATTTATGATATCCGAACTCGATCCTTGACCCGATGAAACCTATACCCTTTCGGGCCACGATTATACCGGGTGAAAACCGGGCCATTCACATTACCTTACCTTTTCTAAAATTAAAATATAACCACAATCAATACTAATATTATCTAATAGTACTAAATATTTAAGTCAATACAAACAATACAATATTATGCAATAGTCTCACATTTTTGTATCCTTATCTTCTTCGTTAACTTGTGGTTCAGCAGGAGTTGTGGCGGCATCAAAGCAGAAGCAGCAGGATTTTTAGCAGAAGCAACAGGATTTTGAGCTTCAATTTTCATTCTTGTATTCTGCTCAATCATAAAGATAGAAACCTTATAATAATGCATGAAGAACAAAACAATAATCAACTAAATAATCAACTAATGCATGAAGAACAAAACATTAATCAATAATTAGTAAACAATAATCAACTAAACAATAATCAATAAACACCAAATGCATAAATAATTTAACATCTCTAAATTCACAATAATTAAAGTTCACAATAATAAAGAATCAACACCCACAAGTTTCATGAATGCATGAGGGATTGATCTCAAAGGAAATGCTATTGACCTCACAAAAAAAAAGGAAAAAAATCAATAAGGACTGCAAGTCTGCAACGCAAAAAATGAATAAAAAATTGCTTCTCACTAGCACATCACAAAATTACAACACCCTTGACATTCTATCCTTTGTCGTTTACAACTTTATCCCACAACCTTAATCAGAATTCTAATAATCAAAATAACAACCACATCCCTAAATTCGCAAATTTTTATAATCAAATTATCAAAACCCCTAATCCCTAATCAGAATATTAATTAAATAACAAAATTAACTGTTTATCTGAGAAGAAGACCGGAGAAGAGAGCGGAGCAGAAGGAGAAGGACTAGCAGAGAAGCAGAAAAGAAGACGACCGGGCCAAGCATAGATGCGACACGTCACGAGAAGTAGGGCAGCACCATCGTCCCTCGAACGAACGGCTTTGCCAGAGACTCAAGACTGGGGTAGTGGGGTGAGACTGCCTGGTGCGTGCTTGCTGGGAAGACGAGGACGGAGTAGCGGGCGACTGCGTGATGCGTGCTTGCTGCTGCTGGGAGTCCGTTGTCCATGGCTGCTTGCTGGGAGATTGAGAGTGGGCCGTGGGGAGAGAAGATGAGGTCAGGGGTCACTGGATCGGCGTCGGCGATGGAAAGTGGCGGAGTGGAGACTGCCGAACTGGGGAGTGGGGAGTGGGGACTGAGGACTGGGCAAGTGAGGTTGAATGGTTGAGGGAGTGAGGTTGAATTTCTCAGATCTGAATGCGTTAATGCCCTAACCCCTTTTCCCCTTGATTCAAATTGTATGAGCGCATAAATGAGTTACCGAGCCGCCGGGCCGGGTCCGGGTGACCCGAGCCATGGCCCGGTCCCGATTTCACTAAGTTCCAAGGTTTCATTTTTTTCTCCCGGGTCAATCCCGGGTATCTTCAGATCCGGGTCTTCATGACCCAAATTTCATTGGGTTCGGGCTGGGTCTCGGGCCGGACCGGACCTTGCTCACCCCTACGTCGTAATTCAGATATTAAAAGTGTAAAAATTTTCCTTTTAAGTTAGTAATAAAATCATACGTGGACAATTGAGGTTGAGTGAGTCTCTTTCTTATTATATTCAAAAATTGAGTAAAAAAATAAAAAAAATTTTCGATTCAATTCTCAAATGATGGTATGAATAAGTTAGGATGAGCGCGATAAATTAAATAAAAAGTAAAATGATTCTCTTTATATTTAAATTCAATTATTTTTTTATTTTTTATTTTAATTTAATTGTCTTGTTCTGCTCATCAATGACTTCGATTGTGTCTCCTTATATGTAGTTACTTTATCATTTGTTGCTTGACAGTCAAGAACTCAAGATCAATAATAATAAAAAATTAAAAAAAAATCAGAAAAAACAAAAAAGGAGAAAGAAAATAAAAGAAACCGACAAATAATTATGTCGTCAATTATTTCCTGGTAGAAACTAATTTATTAGTCACCTTTTGTTCATTTAAGGAGTACATCATCAAATAAGTAGAAACTTTTATCGATTAGACATAAAAATTGTGTCTTTATCATTGCATAATTAATAAAATAAAATTTTTGTATTTAATATCTATTAATATTTTTATTCATAATAATATTACAGAAATATAAATTTTTTAAAATTATATTAATTTTATCTTGATATTATAGATTATGACAGAAAATATTTATATAATCAAACTATTTTTATGAAAAAGTCGTAGAGAACAAAAGTTTTTGTCAGTAAAAAAAACTAAAGTTTTCGCAAATAAAAAATTAAATAATAAATTTTTTAGTCATTATTTTTATACGAAAGAGTTTAACTTTTTACTAAACATTAATTTTAACATTTATTATCTAAAATTTAAAAAAATTTAATGTTTATATTTATATTTGATTAAGTGTAAAGTCTATTGCATAAATAAAAATAATTAATTTTTATGTTTATTATTTAAAAAAATTTCTCTCTATATATAAATATATAATTAAATATTAGTATAAAAAATTTATATTGATAGTTATAAAATTAAATCAAATTTATTTTTTAAAAAAAAATTGAATCTTAATCTAATTATTAATATTTTTTTAAATTATATATAATAAATATCAGAAAGAAGAGAAAATATAAATTAAAAAGATAAGTAGTAAAAATATACAATTAAATAAAAAATTTAAAAATATGTATATAATAATAATATATTTTTATGTGAATAATATTATGAAATATTTTTTAATTATATTTAATTATAAATTTAATGTATTTTTTTTATAATTTTATGAATTTATTTAAATTATATTATTTTATTAATTTTATTTTTGGTATAACATAAATGTAAAGAGAGATAGAAAATAAATAAGAAAAAAAGAGAGAGAAAGATATTTTATTTTAATTGTAATGAAAGAATATCTCGTGACATATTTTGGTTTGTCAAATTAGTAATATAAAATGTAAATTATAAGTTATATATAGAATGGAAATGGTAGAGGAAAATAGAGAAGGGGAGAGATGTAGATAAGAGGATGGAGAAAACAAATTTATTATTTTTAGAAAAAAATATTTTATCTCAATTTTAGTGAGAGAGTGTTATGTAATATATTTTGGTTGTTAAATTAGTAATATAATATAGTTATATTTCAACTTTAATTTCAATATTTCAATTTTAATTTTAATTGTAATCAGAGAATATCATGTTGTACATTTTAATTGTTAAATTTATAATTAATTATTGACAATAATATATAAGAGAAGTAGAATAAATGAAGAAATAAAATAGAAAAAAGAAGAAAGAGGAAGAAATAACTCATTAATTTAAAAAAAATTAATTTCAATTGTAATAAAAGAGTAATATATAACATATTTTATATAGTTGTAAAATTAGTAATATATAATAAATTTATTTTTGTCTTAGAAATAAAATCTAAACACAACTAATAAAATATAATAATAACAAAAAATCAAAGATGATAATTTTTATTTATATTGACAAAAAATTTCAGTTAACATACACTATTTGGATATATATTTTTTTAAAATGAGCTTATAAAAATATACACAATTAAATACCGATTAAAAAAACAATTTATATTAGTCTTATAATACTGCGTATAATATATCTTAATTCCTCTTAATGTATAGGCTACAAAATATTATTTAGGGTCATATTTTATAAAAAATATTAATGTATTGAATATACTATTACATAAAGTTTAGAAGACAAATATATATTTTCCAAAAGAGATCAAACCTATCTAATACAGAAAAGAAAAAATTGCTACGAAAAAGGATGTACCGAATGGATCGACCAATAACATTTGAAAGGAGGCGGAAATCAAGGGAAGAAAGATATGCAGCTATATGACTTCCAAGTTCCAACAGCAATAATAACAACAAAATTTTATCTTGTTAGATAAAGTCGGCTATATAAATATGAAATGATGTCATTACAGATTATTATTTTTTTCAGTAAATGCAGTAATATTAGTGTTCATACCCCGGCCCAATGTTAAGGGCCCAGGTCCAATCGAAAGGCCTGATCCAATAGATTAAGCCTAGCAAAGCACCCACCTCCATTCTAGAGGTCGGTGTCAACCCCGACTAGGTACGAAGAAGTCGGTTGTGAGATTAGCTGGCAGATAAATACTCATTCAAATGGGTAACCGCCCCTGAAATCTCTCTAACCACTTCATAAAGCCATATCTTAACCTCCCTAAGATAATGGGACGGTTATTATCCTAAAGATACGGCACTACTCCAACGGTGGTTATTGGCTCACCACTATAAGTACACTGACACACCTCAGGTATTCCTAAGTCCAATACTCTCTAAGACCTGCTTACACCCTTGCTAACTTAGGCATCGGAGGTCTTTGCAGGTACCACCCCCCATTCACACGCGAGCACAAGTCGGACGGAGCCTCCCGAGTTGCGGACCTACCTGGAGTCCTCCTCCATCACTCACTTGGCCGAACGCCATCCATTGGACTAATCTCCGGTTACCCACCGTAACATTGGCGCGTTGCCGGGGACCGAGAGATCATCCCTCGATGGCAGAAAGATCCCATGAAGAAGGCCATGTCGAAACAGATTCTGAGCAAGAGAATCTAGGCATGGGCAATGACAATGAAGACACAGCCCAACATCAAGATAACGACCAAACAGAGAGGGTACCTCTGGAATGAAGAATCCAAAGGTAAACTCCTCAGATGGTCGTGAATCAGAAAAGGGTGGACCATCCCACGTAACTGAATTGATGGGACTACCATAGCCGCCTGGAGCAATTGGAACAAGAGCGGGAGAGGCAAAAGGAAACCGAAAGGTACCTTAAGGAAGAGATGGAACGGTGAAATTTAGAAAGAAAACTCTTGCAGCTAGAATCCTCTCTCAAGAACTCCCGCGACGAAGGAGAAGATCAACTCCCAGGCGGAGAAGATCCTTTCAGCGAGGACATAATGAGGGCAAAAGTTCCAACGAACTTCAAAAGCCCTGATATGGACCTCTATGATGGAACTACGGATCCAAAGCATCATCTTAGCAACTTCAAAAGCCGGATGTATCTAGCTGATGCCTCCGACGCTACGAGATGCAAGGCTTTCCCGACCACTTATCGAAAGCAGCGATGAAGTGGTTCGATAGCCTCCCCCGAGATCCATTACTAGTTTTGAAGACCTCTCCAGGAAATTCTTGATGAGGTTCTCAATTCAGAAGGATAAAGTAAAACATGCACCGAGCCTCCTGGGAGTAAAACAGGAGGTCGGAGAGTCTCTACGAGCCTACATGGAAAGGTTCAATAAGGCATGTTTAGAGATCCAAGACCTGCCCACAGAGGCAGTAATGGGGTTAGTCAACGGACTTAGAGAAGGCCCCTTCTCACAGTCCATATCTAAAAGGCACCCCGTTTCTCTAAGTGATGTACAAGAAAGGCCGAAAAGTACATCAACATGGAAGAGAATGCCAAATTAAGAGACCTGAGTTCACGACCTACTTCCTCCTCTAGGGAAAGGGAAAGGGAAGTCAGGAAGAAGGAAGAACCCGGTCTCGAAAGGCCCAGAAAGTATCACTCTTACTCCTCTAAGGACTTCTATAGTGGACGTATACAGAGAAATCTGCACTGAAAGACTGCCGCCCCCAAGACCCATTAAAAATAAAAAAGGGGGAAGTCGCAGCGAGTATTGCGAGTACCATAAAATATATGGTCACTCCACCAACGACTGTTACGACCTCAAAAATGTGATAGAAAAGCTGGCTAGAGAAGGTCGGCTTAACAGATATCTCATGGAGAGGTCGGACACACATGGAAAGAGGAAGCGAGATGATATGGACAGGAAAGATCCTCCACCACAGACCCTGAGAGACACATTCACATGATCTCAGGAGGTTTTGCGGGAGGTGGAATCACCAAATCTTCTCGCAAAAGACATCTCAAAAGAGTCTATCAGGTCGGGGATGAGACGCCCGACCTCCCCACTATCTCATTCACCAAAGAAGATGGGCAAGGAATAATCCCCGGGCATGATGATCCCGTGGTAATAACCATGATCCTAGCTAACGCCCATCTCCACAGAACCCTAGTAGACCAGGGAAGCTCGGCGGACATCCTTTTCAAGCCCGCCTTCGACAAACTAGGGTTAGATGAAAAAGAGTTGAGAGCTTACCCCGACACTCTATATGGGTTAGGGGATACGCCAATAAAGCCACTGGGATTTTTACCCCTTCACACCACCTTCGGAAAAGGGGAAAAATCAAGGACTCTGAGTATAGACTTTATAGTCATCGATGAAGGGTCAGCCTACAATGCCTTAATTGGCAGAACTACCCTTAATCGACTTGGAGCAGTAGTGTCAACCCCTCACCTCTGCATGAAATTCCCGACTCCAGGAGGAATAGCAACGGTGAGGGGAGACCAAAAATTGGCAAGGAAGTGCTACAACGAAAGCCTGAATCTGAGAGGAAAGGGCAAAGAAGTCCACACCATAGAGTTGGGTGGAGCAAGAACCAGAGAAGAGCTACGACCCCAGCCGGGTGGAAAAACCGAGGAGATACAAGTCGGCGAGGAGGAAGGAAAAAACACTTACATAGGAGCCAACCTAGGGAAGCCCTGAAACAAAGGTTGGGTGAACTCCTAAGAGATAATTCCGACCTCTTCGCCTGGAAGGCTTCCGACATGCCCGGGATTGATCCCGAGCTCATGTCTCACAGGCTCTCGGTTTACACAGGGTCCCGACCTGTACAGCAAAGAAGACGCAAGCTCGGCCCAGAGAGGACCTCCATAGTAGAAGAGCAAGTACAGGCGCTCCTGGAAGCCGGCTTTATCAGAGAGGTCAGATATCCAACATGGCTAGCCAATGTAGTGCTAGTCAAAAAACAAAATGGTAAATGGAGGATGTGCGTCGACTATACCGACCTAAATAAGGCCTGTCCTAAGGACCCTTATCCCTTACCAAGTATTGATACCCTGGTGGACTCCAGCTCAGGGTACCAATACCTATCATTCATGGACGCCTACTCGGGATATAACCAAATCCCGATGCATGAACCCGACCAAGAGAAAACATCGTTCATCACACCAAAAGCCAACTATTGCTACGTGGTCATGCCATTCGGACTGAAGAATGCAGGAGCCACGTACCAAAGGCTGATGAACAAAGTGTTTTCTCCCCATTTAGGGAGCTTAATGGAGGTATACGTCGACGACATGTTAGTAAAAACCAAGCAAGAAGTCGACCTCTTAACCGACCTCTCACAAGTCTTCAACACTATAAGGTTGCATGGGATGAGATTAAATCCCGCAAAATGCGCCTTCGCGGTAGAAGCAGGGAAATTTCTAGGCTTCATGCTAACACAAAGAGGGATCGAGGCCAATCCCGACAAGTGCAGAGCCATCCTAGAAATGAAGAGCCCGACTTGTTTAAGAGAGGTTCAACAGCTCAATGGCCGACTTGCAGCCCTCTCCAGATTTATGGCAGGATCGGCACTAAAATCCCTTCCATTATTCTCTCTGTTAAGAAAGGGATGCCAGTTTGAATGGACTCCGGAATGTGAGGAGGCGTTCCAAGAGTTCAAAAAATTCTTAAGCCAACCTCCTATCTTAACCCGACCAGTACCGGGAAAAAACCTCGTCCTATACCTATCCGTCGCAAACAGGGCTGTCTCATCAGCCCTGATCAGAGAAGACAAGGTCGGGCAACACCCGGTCTATTTTACCAGCAAGGTTCTACAAGGTCCTGAACTAAGGTACCACAAACTAGAGAAGTTTGCTTACTCCTTAGTAATAGCCTCAAAGGCTAAGACCTTACTTCCAGGCTCACACGATAAGAGTCCGTACGAACCAGCCCATGAAGCAAATCCTTCAAAAGACGGATGTTGCAGGGGGAATGGTTCAATGGGCGATAGAGCTCTCCGAGTTCGATTTGAGATACGAAGCTCGGACTGCAATTAAAGCCCAGTGCCTCGCCGACTTCATCGCAGAATACGCAGGTGAACAAGAGGAAAAACCAACTACATGGGAACTCTATGTAGACGGGTCCTCCAACAAAACAGGGAGCGGCGCAGGCATAATATTGGTAGATGGAAAAGGAACCCAGTTAGAGGTCTCCTTAAAATTTGAATTTCCAGCTTCAAACAATCAGGCAGAATATGAAGCCTTGATTGCAGGATTAAAGCTAGCAGAAGAGGTTGGCGCCACAAAGGTGACAATCTATAGCGACTCACAAGTGGTGACTTCCCAAATAAGTGGGGAATATCAGGCAAAGGACCCCAATATGAAGAAATACTTGGAAAAAACCTTGGAACACCTTGGGCACTTTGCGGAAACCGAGATCAAACACATAACTCGGGATCTAAATAGCAGAGCTGACGCCCTGTCCAAGTTAGCAAGTACCAAACCCGGAGGGAACAACAGAAGCCTGATTCAAGAGACCCTCCAAGAGCCCTCGGTATCAAAAACAGAGGATCAACAAAAGGTACTTGAGGTAGTCGGCCTAAACCTCGGATGGATGAACCCCCTCGTCGAATACCTGAAGTTCGACATCCTCCCCAAAGAGGAGAAAGAGGCTAAAAAGATCCGAAGGGAAGCACAACATTATACTTTGGTGAAAATGTCCTTTACAGAAGAGGGATATCAACGCCATTACTAAAGTGCGTACCGACCTCAAGAACCACCGAGGTGTTGGAGGAAGTACATAGTGGGATCTGCGGAAACCATCTCGGAGCGAGGTCATTGACCAGAAAAGTGATCCGAGCAGGATTCTATTGGCCGACCTTGCAGAAAGATGCAACAGACTTTGTGAAAAAATGCCAGCCATGTCAGATGCATGCAAATTTCCACGTGGCTCCACCAGAAGAGCTCATCAGTATAACTTCCCCCTGGCCTTTTGCAAAATGGGGAATGGATCTGTTAGGTCCTTTTCCCCAAGCACCAGGGCAAGTCAAATACCTGATCGTGGGAATAGATTACTTCACAAAGTGGATAGAAGCAGAACCACTAGCTACTATCACCGCTCAAAGAAGTCGCAGGTTCCTCTACAAAAACATTATCACAAGGTATGGAATACCTTATTCCATCACCACAGATAATGGGACTCAGTTCACCGACGCCTCCTTCAGAAGTTTGGTAGCCAGTATGAAAATCAAACACCAGTTCACCTCGGTAGAACACCCACAAGCTAATGGCAAGCCGAGGCAGCTAACAAAGTCATACTGGCAGGACTGAAGAAGAGATTACAGGAAGCAAAGGGAGCTTGGGCTGACGAGCTCCCCCAAGTGCTATGGGCTTATAGGACGACCCCCCAATCCGCCACAGGAGAAACACCCTTCCGACTAGTCTACGGCGTAGAAGCCATGATTCCTATAGAAATCAGTGAGCAAAGCCCAAGGGTAATTCTCCATGATGAGGTCGAAAATGTACAGGGGCACAAAGAGGAGCTCGACTTGCTTCCCGAAGTCCGAGAGAACGCCCAGATAAGAGAAGCGGCATTAAAGCAAAGGATGACTACCAGATACAACAAGAAAGTCATTCAACATTCGCCGTAGATGACCTGGTCCTAATTAGAAACGACATTGGGGTCAACAAATCAGGAGAAGGAAAGCTCGCCGCCAATTGGAAAGGGCCATACAAAATCAAAGAAGTGTTAGGGAAAGGTTATTATAAAGTAACCGACCTGGATGGCACTGAGTTACCAAGGTCGTGGCATGCTTGTAATATGAAAAGGTACTACAGCTAGAAGCGAACTCTACTCCCTGATGTACTCTTTTCCCAGCTTCATGATTTTTTCCCAAAAAAGGGTTTTTCTGGAGAGGGGTTTTTAACGAGGCATCATAGTAGAGGCTAAGGGAAAATATACTGTCAAGACCCTTAGTAGCAAAAAGGTACCTTCACGATTAATAAAGATCTTTTTTCATTCATAATATCTCTCAATATCCTCCTTTATTTTTCTAAGTCTTTCTACGAAACGCGCCGACTTAAGCTCGACAAAGCGTGAAAATCCCATGAACCGACCTAGATGGTCGTCAGGATAAAACGACGAGGTACAAGTCGGCGTAAAGAGGTTATACAAGTCGGTCGTAAAAACTCGGGAACCAACCCGACTCATAAGTCGGAAAGAGCTCCCGAGTAGGAAAACTTGGAAAACTTTGATCCACAGATCGGAGTATAACACCGAGTAGAAGAAAAACGCATCGCAAAAATAACCTAAGTCATAAAAACTCACTAAAGCAAAGTCGAGTATAAAGGATAACAAAAGAGATATGACAACCTGAAAAGTTTAAAGCTTGCACACAAGCCTTTCCACGAAAAAGGCTCGAGAAAATAATGCAGGCTAGCAGAAGGTTTTTCGAAAAAGATCAAACATATTTCAAAAGAAAAGCATGAGCACGCGCAAAGTAACTTAAACCCTTATCCAAAAAAGGGCACCTACTTCGATTAGAAAACCCTTATCCAAAAAAGGCATTTTTTTGTTTAAACCCTTATCCAAAAAAGGGCAACAAACAGAATATTTTGTTTACGGCCTTGAAAGGCCAGAAGCAAATTGTTCACAACCACCAGCAAATAAATAGAAGTTTAAAAAAGGGGGGACCCACAGGCCGGGCCCCCATATAGCCACAAAAATAAAAAAGTCATTTCTTGGACGGAGTAGAGGAATCACCAGGGGAACACCACCAGGACCGGGAGGAGGAGCTAAAGAGGAAGTCGGAGTGAGGATTGAAGAACTCGGAGCATCTTGGGGAGAGGAGAGACTCTATAATCCTCTGCCCCGAGTCTTTAGGTCTGACTCTGAAAGGACCTCGGGAACAGGAGGATCAACAATGGCGCCATCAATCACCACTTTGTCAGGATGTAATGGAGAAAGATCCAAGTCGGGGGCTATAACCCTGACCTGCTCTAGGAAAATTCTCCAAGACTCCTCGGCGCCATCGGCGATAGAGTCCTCCAAGTCAGCATAAGCAGTCCGAGAGTTCAGCAAATCCTTCTTCACCTCCACCATATCTTTAAATAGGCTTTGGTAAATCTCCTGGGCTGCCTTCCTTAAATTTACCTCCATAGTACATTAGGCTCGCAGCTCGCTCTCCTTCTTCCGGAGGTCGTCTCTCTCCTTCCTTAACTTATCCCTCTCCTCCTTTAACTCCTTCTGATGTTTTTCAAACATAAGAAGCCTCTCCTCCAGCTCCTCGACCTTTGGGGAAGTACCCAAGGAGCTGAGGGGAGTCTTCTCAAACATGTCCAGAAGTTTGCCACAAACTCCCGCCGCCCTAAAACTTTCTTCGGCCAGAGTGGCAAGGTGCTTCCGAACAGAAACATCATCCATATTAATAAGTGGATAGATGTTCTTTCGGACGAAGGCAAGAGCATCCGCCCTAACACCACCTTCCCAAGAAGGGCCAGACTCTGAAGTCTTGCGCTTCTTACTCTCTGGCTCGGAGAACGGTTGGGCAGAAGGGAGTGGTCGAGCCAAATTTGAGGAGGAGGAAATAACAATAGGCTGAGAGGGAGTACCCACATTTCTAGGAGGAGGAGGAAGAGGAGGAGGAGAGACGACCGCCTTGGAACCCCCGGACCTGGCACGAGACTTTGCCTTGGCTTCCTGCACCCTCTGGTAGGACTCTTGAGCATTTTTCTTTGCCATATCTACAAAAGAAACAACCAAGTTACAAGTCGGCAAAATACAAGTCGGTAAAATACAAGTCGGTGAAATACAACTCGGAAATAGGAAATGCATGCGCTACCTATGCAAGATTGAACAAATACCGACGTCCCCTGGAGGATTTTTCTCGTATCCAAGTATGGGGCCTTCCCCCATGCTTCTCGGAAAAACCCTACAATGGCCGCCTCCACCTCGTCTAGGTCATCTAGACCAATTTTTTCACAAGGGGTGGCCGGCAGCCAATAAAGGGGAAAGCGGGGGGAGGAATGCTCGTTCAGAAAAAAGGGGTGGTGACCCTCTACAGCTTGAACCTTGAAGAAGAAGTTTTGAAGTCGTGGAAGGATTCATCAAAAAGGGTGAAAATCCTCCGACCTTGAATGGCTCGGAAGGATACCCATTGTTGCTTATTATTTAGCCCACTAAAGGGCTTAGTCATATGGAAAAGATAAAAGAAGATTCTCAAGGAAGTCGGGAAGTCCAGAGCGTGGCTTATAAACTGGTAGATCTTCAAGAAACCCCAGGAATTGGGATGGAGTTGAGTAGGGGCAACCTTACAGTGGTGCAGAACGGATATCTCAAAATCCGAGAAAGGAAGAAAAACACCCAAACGGGTGATCATGCATTCATACATAAAGAAAAAGTGAGGGGTCGCCTCATCAACTCTCCCAAAGCAGACCGGTCTTCAGGACCGGGATTATCAATTCATATTTGGGCTCGTCCTCGTCCGAAGTACAGAGCCTATGGTGAGTACGAAGGTGGGTGACGAACTCAGAGTCGACCAACGGTTCCTCCCCAAGGACCGTATCGTCAACCCACTGAGAAAGAATGTCTACAGAAGCCATTTTTTATGTAAAGAAAAGTGGCAGAAAACCTACAAAAGGGAAAAAGGAAAAAAGAAAATCAAAAAACAAGGCCACTAAAGAAGAAAGATTCGAAACTAGAATCTACGGGTCAACCTATCTACTCGCCAAACAAAACATACGAACAAAAATGACATGGGAAAAACAGAACTAACCTTTAGCCGAAAATGAAGGTTGGGGAGAACTGAAGTCTTCAAACACAAGAATGCAACACAAACAGGATAAGGAGAAGTTTGAAAGATTGCAAAAACGGAAAATGGAAAGAGAGGAAAAGTATTTATAAATAGGCTAAGGGGCATAATGGTAAAAACGAGGCAGTCATTAATGCGACTGCACCGTTACCAAAGCCCTCAATCCCTAAATGATCCCTCAACGGACACGACGCTTGAATTGACGTAACTGTCAGAAACCAAAAGTCGCGAAAATCACGTCGGTTCTCACCATCCGTATTCTTTCAAACAAGTCGACTACGAACCCGAGTTGAATACTTGAACCCAAACTTTAAAGAAAATTTGGGCTCAAGTAGGGGCACTGTTCATACCCCGGCCCAATGTTAAGGGCCCAGGTCCAATCGAAAGGCCTGATCCAATAGATTAAGCCTAGCAAAGCACCCACCTCCATTCTAGAGGTCGGTGTCAACCCCGACTAGGTACGAAGAAGTCGGTTGTGAGATTAGCTGGCAGATAAATACTCATTCAAATGGGTAACCGCCCCTGAAATCTCTCTAACCACTTCATAAAGCCATATCTTAACCTCCCTAAGATAATGGGACGGTTATTATCCTAAAGATACGGCACTACTCCAACGGTGGTTATTGGCTCACCACTATAAGTACACTGACACACCTCAGGTATTCCTAAGTCCAATACTCTCTAAGACCTGCTTACACCCTTGCTAACTTAGGCATCGGAGTGTCTTTGCAGGTACCACCCCCCATTCACACGCGAGCACAAGTCGGACGGAGCCTCCCGAGTTGCGGACCTACCTGGAGTCCTCCTCCATCACTCACTTGGGCCGCCGAACGCCATCCATTGGACTAATCTCCGGTTACCCACCGTAACAATTAGAAACAGTAATATTAATTGACAATAACTCAATAATCTTATTTAATTTAATATTTATAATTTTATGAAGATTACAATCATAATTATATATTTATTATATATAATATTATTTAATTATTCAAACGGTAGTTAAAAAATATAAAATAAAATAAACGATAATAAATAAATAACAATAGAATACTTTGACGTAATTTTTTTATTGTCTTTCATATATTTTTAAATTAAAATTCTTTTATAGAATATTTGAAAAAACTAGATAAGAGCCAGTTATATATATATACACGAGTTCTCACTCATATTATATGGGACATGAATTGAGCTTACAATACTAAGTTAAAAATAAAATTAGTTGAGTTGCGAATAGGATTAATTGCGAGTTTAGGTTAAATCTTATTCAATTTATCTGGACTTTTCATATATTATTATAATATGTCATTAATATTATTATACACATATAATTATATAAAGAAGTTGATAAAAATCGAATACATATTGTTTGTAATTTTAACATAAATTTTATTATAATTTTTGTTATTTTTAATTTTAATGTGAGCTTAATTTTTGTAATTCTTGTTTTATTAGTATGGTTAATGAAATATGAAATAATTAAATTTTATATTTGATTAAAAAAATAATTTGTTTCGAATAAAATCGGGTAAGATCTGATGTAGAATTTTAGAGTATAAATAAAATTAAAATTAAAAAATTTTTAATCTGTAAATATAATAAAATTAAATTTTAGAAAAAATTTAAATCTATAAATAAAGATAAAATATGTCTAAATCTAATTATTGTCCTATTTATTGTGAGTCCTAGACACGAAAGAGATAAAAAAATAATAATAATAATAATAATAATAATAATAGATTCTTCTGCTTACAATTTAATTTATTTAAAAGCTTAATTATTATCAATAAGGCAATATTAATAACATAAGTCCAGTGTTTAATCGAACCGCCAACGCTGTGCCAATCGTCACCCTGATGCAGCCTGCTGTCATGCACACAGCACACTTCCCAGAAGGTGCATCGATCATAATTTCAGTGCTGATTATTTGTTTTAAAATTTTCTTAAGTTTTTTTTTTTTTTTCTGACATGAAGCTTCTAGATAGTATTTTAATTTATAATTAATTTCTTCCAATTCAGTCCAACGTCGATGAATTAACAAATAATATAAGGCATGATGCACGCGCGTGGATGTATATCCAATTATTTGTAGAGTAAATTATTGAAACAAAAGTGATATATGATAAAAAAAATATTATTATTATTTTGAGAGTAAAATACTAAAATTTATTGGTGATTTCTATTATATTCTTTTTAAAATAAAGGGTAAATTATCCCTTATAATATATATATTGAAAGTGATTTATCAGATAAATTTTATGAAATAAAAAATATATTTACAAATGCAATTGATGCACTTAAAGATAGAGAAGAGTTTATGGTCCGTAATGACAGAAATCATAAAGACATTTGAAAAGATTCTTTAAATCCTCAAGTCATAAACACATAGTTAAAGAGATTGTTGTTGATGATGTCAAATACAAGTTTAAGAGATGGTAGATTTGGATCCTCATGAGATTAAAGACATTGTTATCGATGAGGTGGAGATCAAGTCAAATTCAATTGCAGACAATAGGATTTGCAAGATGAGATGACAATTATGCACAAGAATTTAATCACTTTTAAGGGACAAAATTTTTGCGGATAGTGAACTTCGAATATGTTATCACCATACAGAAGAGGGTGGAGGAAGCGCAGTGAGTACGCTGAGGTTGGAAAAGAGTGACGCCTATATAGCAGAGATTCTCCATACCTTGGTAGTACAAATGTTGTCACGTATAACGAGTTGAATACGTACTTGCACCTTGTTGATGGATTTGTGAATTCATCGCAAATAGATTTTTTCGGTGGTGATAGCCACCACCACTCCCACCACTATAGACTGGCGGTACTAAACTAAATTTAAATAATTACAAAAGAGATAGAAAGAAAAGTAGAGAATATATACCTAATTATTATGGTTAACATTCAACTTAATTATAATTATAAGCACTATATATATCAGGGGTAATTTATCCTTTGTTTTATAGAGGATACGATAGCATTCACCAAATTTATATCATGCACGATTGTATGGATATTAATATAGACAAGAACAAGATACAAAATAGATAGACACATGAATTTAAAATTTTTATAAGATACTAGAACACAAAAATATATATCAAATATAAAGTATATTTTAGATAAATTGTAATAATATTTTGGTATTTATTAATATTAAAATGTAAAAGAATTTTTTTATTTTTTAATTATATAAAGTATTTAAAATATTTTTATTTTAATAATTAATAATATATATTATTTCTAAACTTATTTTAAAAATATATGTTAAGAATAAAATTTAGCATATTAACATATAGTATTTAAGTGTGTCTAAATATTTTGAGAAAAATATTTTTTATTTTTTATTAAAATACGATTGAATACAAAAGATACGCATATTGAATAAATATTGATAAATATTGTATCCAAAATATATCTGATATACGGACCCAATAAATAAAAAAATGTTCAAGTTTTATAAACTACGACTGACCATAAATAATCAACACATATAAACTTCTTTTATAAACTACGAATTTTCGTTATTAAAAAAAATATTGGACTATTGAATTGTATTAAATTGTTTGTAAAAGTACTTTATTTTCTAAATTTGCTATTGACAAACTATTTTTAAAATATCTTAAAATAGGAATTAAATAATCAAAACATATAATTTTTTTTATAAATAACAAATGAATTTTGCTTTTGATAAAATTGTATATATTTGATTCGAAATTTTTTTAAAATATTAAAATAAATATTTTAAAAGTGCATATAAATAAGAAACAAAATTTTAATATTTGAACTTTTTTTGTAAATTTTTTTCATTTAAATAAAAATTTGAATAAATATTTATTAAAATTTTGAAAAGTTTTAATCTGTTTTGAAACTTTAGGCGCCATTCAAATTTTTTTTATGCCAAATAAATTTGGGAATGAAATTTAGAAATATTTAATAATTATGGAAATAGATAGAGGTGACGATTTCAAAATATTGCCACATATTCTCAACTCTTAGAGAGAGAGAAATATCCAAAAGACCAAAAGTATTTCATAGACATATTATGATGAACATACACAATATGAATAGTAAAATAATAATAAAGATAAATGATTAAAAATGTATTTGAATGATTTTATTGTTGGGCAAAATGTACTTAAAATTTATTATTAAAAATTATTTTAAAATAATTTAAAAATACAACAAAATATTTAAAAAAATATTTTTTATAAGTGACGAATAACTTTTGTATTTGATAAATTACTTATGTATTTGATCCGAAATTTTATAGAAATATTTACATAACATTTTAAAAAATACACACAAAAAAGAGATAAAAATTTAATCTCTATATTTTTATTTTATTTTTTAAAAATATTATTAATTATGAATAAAAAAATCACAGAATAATATATATTTAACGAAAAATCACCAAATTTTAAGAATGAAATTAAAATATTTCATTTTACTAATTATGTTTGTAAAAAATCGTATCAAAATTTAATATTTAAAGTATTTTTAAAAATACATATTTAATGTTAGACATTTTTATCATTTATTTAAATGATTTAAAAGCATTTTTGTTGATAACAAAATTTAAACGTATTTTTATCAATAATAAAATTATTTAAATACATTTTTGTGATTTACCCGAATAATATTAATAATAATAATGGTCGTAAATATAATAAAAGTTATTCACACTCATATTAGTCTAAGGCAAATAACTAACATGATCGGGTGAAAACAAAAAGATAAAAAAAATAACAAAAAACTGAACAAGTGTGTGACTGGAATAAGAGTGTTTGTGGTGCAATTTAAATAAATTTTGAATTAAAAATTTATCTAATTTGAACATTAATTTTTTTATGGTACGATATGGTTTGAATTTTGGATTGAATAATTTTTTAGAGAATTCGATCCAATTGGATCTATTTTCAAATACTTTAAATTAGATTAATGTTGCGATTTCGTGAATTAAAAAAAAATTGTTATTTTTGAATAAATTTCAATATCAAATTTTAATTAAATAACCAACAATATCATAATAAATCTCAATAATATCATAACAATAGAAATAAATTACATATTACCTAAAATAAATAAATAAATAAATCTTATTTTAAATATATAAAATATTCACTAAATAATAATAATATGTGAATAACATAAAAATTTATAATAAACTAAACATATTATATTTTAAATTTTAAATAAAATAATAAAATAATAATATTATAGCAATTTAAATTGGATTGGATTAGTTTTGAGAAATAGATTCAAAATCCAATTTAAAAGAATACTTTTATCAATAATTTGATAATTCAATTTTTTTTTTCGATTTTTTCATTATGTTTATGAGAAAGTTAGAAAATTAATTTTTAATTAAATATTTTTATTATTAAAAAAGTACTTTTATCAATAATTTGATAATTCAGATATTTTTTTGAGATTTACTCATTATGTTTATGCGAAAGTTAGAAAATTAATTTTAAGTAAATATTTTAACAATATTTTTATTATTAAAAAAATACTTTTATCAATAATTTGATAATTTAGATATTTTTCGATTTATTCATATGTTTATGCAAAAGTTAGAAAATTAATTTTAATTAAATATTTTTAAAATATTTTTATTATTAAAAAATTAAAAAAATACTTTTATCAATAATTTGATAATTCAAATATTTTTTCGATGTACTCATTATGTCTATGAGAAAGTTAGAAAATTAATTTTTAATTAATTAATATTAGTCTATTTAATTCAGAGTTTAAATTTTTTAATTTAAAATTTAGAATTAATCGTTTTTAATTTAAAATTTAAATTTAAAATAAATAAAATAATTTTAAAAATTTAACTTATGCTGCCCAAAAAAATTGATTACCCATCGTGACTCTAATTTTTATTACATATACAGATACTTTCAAGTTTCCACACATCCATGGCATAAACGCAACCAACAAAAGAAATCATGAACGATGACTATACATACATACATACATACATACATACATACATACATACATACATACATACATACAATAGTTCAATCCATTCAAACGAAGGATAAACATACATGTAAGGTTGGACTTTGAAAACACACTTCCTTATTCTATTCTTCACCCAAGTTCACACGCACTTATTATTTAATTTATATAAACACTTCCAAAACAGTCCCGAAAACCTACCCCTTATTAAATTCCAACCATGCATATAACGTGTTTCTAATTTTCTTTTAGTAATTATTATGCCTTGAGAAGATGAGCATCCATCTCTTTAGTACATTTGTCAAACAGTTCCATGTAACCATAAGGAGCTTCGACGTTATCATTAATTTTCTCATATTCAAGTGTCCATTTAGCTGAAACACTTCCATTGCTGTTATTAATCTCTTGAATGCTGAGCTTCAAGACTTTATACTGTTGACTTATTTCTCCGTTAAAGAGATTAAACTTGATTGTCTTGTTATTCTCATCAATGGATTCAATTGTCTCCTTGCATGTTGTTACTTTACCATCTGTTGCTTGACAATAATCAAAATTAAAAAAATTAAAAAAGGGGAAAAAAAGAAAATTAAGGAAACCTGAGAATAATTATGTCAATTAGTTAACATAATTACATACAAATTATGCTAGTCCTTTTGGTTGTCGTAAAATTTTATCTTTTGTCTTGAAAACAAAATCTATTTTTTGTTTATATTTTTAGGAACTACAAAAAATACAAGAATTTTGTCAATTTATGTATATACTTATAGTTCTCTTCTAATAATCTCGATCATTATGGAATTTTAAACAATTCATATAATTTTCACTAATATTATTTTGTAATAAGAACTGTTTTTTGTTGTAAATAGAGGGTAACTAATTAAATTTAATAAAATCTCAAAGAAAAAAATGTTAGAGATATAATCATTCATATATCTTTTTCTCAAATTAAATTTTTGGAAGAAGTGATATTATAATATAATATCAAAGTTTCTATAATAAAAAAGTTTAAAATTTGATTCATGTTGAACTTTAATGAAAAGAATTTTAGCCTAAAATAAATAACAAAAAAATTATACAAAAAATTTATATAAACTCAAAAATTAAATCTTACATGAGGAGGCATATTAAAAATATAATTATTTATACAAATTTTGCTATAATTTAGGTTTTTGAAAAAAATGATATTATGACAGATAAAATCCGATGAAATGTTTTATTTTTAATTTACAAATTAATTCATTTAAAATTAAGCTTGATTACCTATAACATAAGTCCAGTGTTTAACCGAATCGCCAATGCTGTGCCAGTCCTCACCCTGATGCAGCTTGGTGTGATGCACTCTTTCACAAATATTTTGAACATCGTGGATAGATTTTGATACAAGGTTAAAGAACTTTCCAGCAGGTGCATGGATCACAACTTCAATACTAAGCTTACCACTCAGTGCCATTGTCTTAAGAAGGAAACAACTACTATGAAGCAAGAAATCAGATAATACTAATAATGTAATAAAGCTAGCTAGCTAGAACATCTGATGCAAGATATGGGACAATGAGTTCAGATTTGTAGGATTTTATATAGAAAAATAAGCTACCTAAGCTACTATATCGTCAGCTTGTTCCTCCCTATTAATATATTGCGCTGCTAATAAAAAATTTTAATCAACACAAAAAATAGTCAATATATGTTATTTTACTCCATGAAATTATCTAACAATGATTAATCACTAAATTCTAATAAAATTTTTAGGAACGCAAAATAGGTACCATAATATTTTTATAGTTTTATTTGTATTTTGATTTTATTATATGCATCATGAATTAAATTTGATTATATTATTTATAAAATTTGATTATAGTGCTTATAAAGTTTTATTATCAATGTAAATATATGATCATTTTGCCTATCAAAATGTATTTCTGTAATGAATTATTGATGTTTGATTGATAGTTGATTTCACTACAAAGAAAACGGTAAATTGCGGCGACTCTTGGAGTGATTTGCGACGGTTTTTAATCGCTGTAAAACCGAATTCTAACGGTTCGTTAAGCGTTTTTAGATTTTTTTTTGTTCTGTAGAACGTGAGGTAGGAGACGTAGTTTATGGAAATTTATCATAAAATTTTTGTACACTAACTGGATAAATATTAGTCAAAATTATGGTAATTAACAACATATGTAGTCAAAATTATAGTAACAACATATATATACATATGTAAAAATAGGTGGGTAATGGATGTACCAATACTAATATTAGATTACATACAAGTTTTATTATTGATTGATATGGTTTTTTTGTGATGATATTATGATATAATAAATATTTATTTTTTATATTATATGAAATTTTAAAAAATTTAAAAAAGTAATTATTCTTCGTTATATATAGATATGTTTATTATAGACTTTTATTTTTTAAAATTATTTTACCAAACATAATTGTAGTGTTTGTACTTATTAAAACTCATTTTTAACTTTATTTTACTAAATATAAATGCTACAACTTTTAAAAAGTAAAAATTTTACCAAACCAAACCTAAATCCTATTAATCATTATCTTCAATTATTTATATATTATATTTTGACAGTATATCTAAGGTATTGAAACACCTAAACATACATGCATACACATATCTCATATACTGAATTATCTAATTATGAATAAACATATATGACGTATCCCAAATACCGAGACATCTAAATATATAAATACACATATCACGAATATTGAGTAGTCTATTTATGAATAAATGTGTGGTTTGTATGTATTTTGAGTGTAACCGAATTATTTGTTTTCAAACATTGTTACTTATCTTGAGTATCTACTAGTTACCGAATTATATTTTTTATGATTTTCATATCACAGTATCTGAAATGTGCAATACGTATTTAAATTAGTAAATACTCTGCCAATTATATATTTTAATAAATATTAAAATTATTTAATTTAAATAAAAAAATCAAAGAATAATTGGTATTAAAATTAATGTTAAAATTTTTCGATTTGTGACTTCTTAAAAATATTTTTGTCCATTTACAACAAACATTGCAAACTAAATTTGTAAGGTCCCATATCGGTTGGGGAGGAGAACGAATAAGGGTGTCGATACCTCTTCTTAACATGACGCGTTTTGACGAGTGAGTGGGGGGAGGGTTTCGGTTATCAACCCTATTGTCAAAGACAAAATCGTGAGGGCATGTGTGCTAAAGTGAACAATATCGTTACAAAATTCATTTAGCTAAAATCATTAAATTTTAAAGTAAAAATATCTAGTTTTTCTAATATTTTTACATAAAATACATAAAAATGTAATTTTTAAAAGATTTTTTAAGAATATATATTTAATAGTTGGATATTTTTATTGTTTTAAAATATTTTTAAAATATTTTTATTATTAAAAAATTTAAAAGAATACTTTTATCAATAATTTGATAATTCAGATTTTTTTTATTTACTCATTATGTTTATGAAAAAGTTAGAAATTAATTTTTAATTAAATATTTTAAAAATATTTTTATTATTTAATTTGATAATTCAGATTTTTTTATTTACTCATTATGTTTATGAGAAAATTAGAAAATTATTTTTTAATTAAATATTTTAAAAATATTTTTATTATTAAACAATACTTTTAACAATAATTTGATAATTCAGATATTTTTTTGATTTACTCATTATGTTTATGCGAAAGTTAAAAAATTGATTATTTTATTTAAAAAATACTAATTTGATCATTCAAATATTTTTTCCGATATACTCATTATGTTTATGAGAAAGTTAGAAAATTAATTTTTAATTAGTTAATATTAGTCAATTTAATTCAATGTTTAAATTTTTAATTTAAAATAAACAAAATAATTTTAAAAATTTAACTTATGTTACCCAAAAAAATTGATTACCAATCATTACTCTAATTTTTATTAGACATACACAGATACTTTCAAGTTTCCACACATCCATGGCATAAACACAACCAACAAAAGAGATCATTAACGATGATGACCATACATATATACATACATATATATATATACATACATACATACATACAAACGAAGGATAAACATACATGTAAGGTTGGAATTTGGAAACATACTTCCTTATTCTATTGTTCACCCAAGTTCACACTTATTATTTAATTTATATAAACACTTCCAACCATTCATCATATAACGTGCTTCTAATTTTCTTTCAGTAATTATTATGCCTTGAGAAGATGAGCATCCATTTCTTTAGTACATTTGTCAACGTATTCCATGTAACCATAAGGAGCTTCCACGTTATCATTAATTTTCTCATATTCAACTGTCCATTTAGCTGAAACACTTCCATTGCTGTTATCAATCTCTTGCATGGTGAGCTTCAAGACTTTATACTGTTGACTTATGTCTCCATCAAAGAGATTCAATTTGATTGTCTTGTTCTTCTCATCAATGGATTCAATTGTCTCCTTGCATGTAGTTACTTTACCATCTGTTGCTTGACAATAATCAAATTTTAAAAAATAAAAAAAAAGAAAAAAAATTGAGGAAACCTGAGAATAATTATGTCAATTAGTTAACATAATTACATACAAATTATGCTAGTCCTTTTGGTTGTCTTAAAATTTTGTCTTTTGTCTTGAAGACAAAATCTAATTTTTGTTTATATTTTTATGAAATATAAAAAATACTTATTGCTCTCTTCTAATAATCTCATTCATAATAGGATTTTTAAACAAAATTCATATAATTCTCACTAATATTATTTCATAGTAAGAACTTTTTTTTGTTGTAAATGGAGGGAAACTAATTAAATTTAATAAAATCTCAAATTAAAGAAAAGAAAATGTTAAAGATATAATTATTCATGTATCTCCTTTTTAAATTAAATTTTTGAAAAAAATGGTATTATAATATAATATCAAAATTTTTATAATAGAAAAATCTAAAATTTGATTCATGTTGAACTTTAATAGGAAGAATTTTAGTTTAAAATAAATAACAAAGAAAAAAAACATAAAAATTTATGTAAACCCAAAAAATAACTCTTAAATAAAAAAAAGACGTATTAAAAATATAATTATTTATGCGACTTTTATCATATGTTTAGGTTTTTGAAAAAATGATATTATGACAAATAAAAATCCCACGAGATGTCTTTTTTAATTTACAAATTAATTCATTTAAAATTAAGCTTGATTACCTATAACATATGTCCAGTGTTTAACCGAACCGCCGATGCTTTGCCAGTCCTCACCCTGAAGCAGCTTGGCGTGATGCACTCTTTCACAAATATTTTGAACATCGTGGAGAGATTTTGATACAAGATTAAAGAACTTTCCAGCAGGTGCATGGATCACAATTTCAGTACTAAGCTTACCACTCAGTGCCATTGTCTTAAGAAGGAAACAACTACTATGAAGCAAGAAATCAGATAATACTAATAATGTAATAAAGCTAGCTAGCTAGAACATCTGATGGGAGATATGAGACAATGAATTCAGATTTATAAGACCTTATATAGAAAAATAAGCTACCTACTATATTGTCAGCTTGTTCCTCATCACTATTTATTGCACTGCTAATACAAAATTTTGATCAACACAAGATATAGTCAATATATGTTATATTACTCAATAAAACCACCCACATTATCCGATTCATGTGTAGGTCACACATGTCTGCTAATTATCTGCCATTATTAGTTCATTAGTAAGTGTTTTGCTGCTATCAATTAAATCATATATTACTATATTAGTATTTATTTATTTAAATGATTATATTTTTAAACATTTTAATATATTTAAATATGTTATTAATTAAAGTATAAGACGAGATATGCGAAGTCGAAGTAAGAATGACAAAAAAAAACTCATATTCGTAGATATCCGCAAGAATTATTATTACAATAAAAACCATTTTTAGTGACAAAATTTTAGCAATAATAGTACAATAACTACTATTTTTTTTGTTTAACTTATGTTTTTGTGGTTATTATACCTTTGTCATTATTAATAGATGTTATAATAACAATTATTATTATTGCCACTATATTATTATTCTTTTTACTTTTACTTTTAATTTTTTTTAATTAATAACGGTAATTATTATTATTATTGCCAATAAAAGTGTTCTACTGTTCTTAAATCAAATTGATTAAAAAAAATTAAAAAAGAATAGAAAAAGAAAACTGTTCCTATTCTATTATCACAAAATACATTTTCACTCTCTTTTCTCGAACTTACTTCTTTCTAACGCCGACAACTGTGATCCATCATTCTGCACATATTCAAACCGCATCTCTATTTTTGTTTCATTTATCCTCCACATCAGATCTGCATCGTTGTCTCAGATCTACCATCGTCAAGATCTTCTAGTTTCAGAACCTCTGTTGTTATATATCATCCTCAAATCTACTCTTTCGAGTAGGATTACTGTCAATTTGTAACTGTGAAGTCGGAGATTCAGAACTTGAGGAACTAGAAAGCCGAAAGCCATAGAGATCATAGCTTCACATTGCAATTATTCATTGTTCCTTTAGAAAGCCGAAAGCAATAGAAATCATAGCTTCACATTGCAATTGTTTGTTGTTTTCACGTTGAAGTTTGGTAAACTGTTAAATTTATTATAAAATTAGGTTATAATAACGGGAATCTTTTTAATTATTATTTTGATTTTTTATATTTCTATTTGTACGTTTTCCTTTTCTTCAAATAACAGCTCCTCTTTTTATTCCATTCTGATTTTCTTCTTTTTCTTAAGGTTGTTGTGTTGAGCTTACCACATCATCAATGTTATTCTCTTTTCTCTCATATCTATTGCTATTGTTGAACTTCACTGTATGAATACCTTTGTTTGTTATTTTTGAGAAATAGCTAATTATTATTCAATGAATTTGTTGTAGCAGATCTTTGGTGGTGCTCTCAAAATAGGGGTTATTAGGGCTTGGATGTTTATGCTCTTCTTCATGTCAGGTATCAAACTTTGACTTTCTTATACCTGCTTTATCAACTCATATGCAGATGTTAATGGTTTGACATTCAATAAGATTTAAGATAGGTTTTGTTACTATTTTATTTATTTTTTAATTCTTTTAGTAATTTACAATGCAGATAAATTTTGTAATGTGCATCACAGTAATAGTTTATTTTATTATGGTAAGAATATAAGATAATTGATGAAGTTCTACATATTGGTTATGCTTTAAAAGCTTCTGGTGCTGAACCTGTAAGTGAATGTTTCAAAAAGATTTCATTGTTAATTAGGAAATTATTTTATAGATAATTATAAAAATGTTCATATCACAGAGTTCAAGGATTAGAGTTTATGAATTTAACTTTTCTCAATGGATTGTGTGACAATGAAGATATGATGATATTTTAACGAGTATGTTTAAAATAAGTACAATAATTTTATATTTATTAAATGTTATTTATTATTATAAGCTATTAAATTTTATTAAATATAAATCAAAGGTTACTATAAAAAATGAATTTTAATAGATTATAATAATTAATAAATATAAAATACATTACACATCACTAGTACATAAATAAATAAATAAATATTTTTTAATATATAATATTTTAAATAAAAAATATAATTTTTTATTTCAAATAATAAATATAAAATATATAAATACAAAAATATAAATCTTTTTTATTTATTAAGATCAACAATTATCATGCAATAAAATTTTTTATAATATTAAAAAATTATATTAAAATAATATTTTTAATTATAATATAAAAATATGAAATAATTAAATTTTATTTTATATTATTTGATAAATAATTTAGATTATTATATTAAAATTTTATTAAATAATTACTTTGTTAAAAATATTATTATATAATATAATTTTTTATTGAAATATTTATAAAAATATAATTTATTTAAAATATTTATTAACGTAGTTAGTTAATAAATTTTCATTCCTGTTTTCTTTTGTCGGAAATATTCCAATAAAAAATTATATTATATAATAATATTTTTATTAAGTAATTACGTTAATAAATATATTTAAAATAATTTTCTACAACATTCTCATTCCTATTTCTTTTGTCGAAAACTACACTCTTAAAATATTTATTGACGTAATTTATTATTAAATATATATAATAATATTTATTAACTTAATTACATTTTTATATAATAATATTTACAACTTGTCGGAAGCTACACTTTTAAATAAATTACATTTTTATAAATATTTTAATAAAAATTTATATTATATAATAATATTTTTAGTGAAATAATTATTTAATAAAATTTTAATATAACAATTTAAATTGTTTATCAAGTAATATAAAATAAATTTAATTATTTTATATTTTTATATTGTAATTAAAAATATTATATTATTTTTTAATATTATAAAATTTTTTATTACATAATAATTGTTGATCTTAATAAATAAAAAATTTATATTTTTTATATTTATATATTTTATATTTATTATTTGAAAAAAAATGTATATTTCTCATTTAAAGTATTGTATATCAAAAGATATTTATTTATTTATATATTAGTAATGTCTAATGCATTCTATATTTATTATGATCTATCGATATTCTTTTCTTATAATAGTTTTGATTTACATTTAATGAAATCTAACGGTTTATAACAATAAGACACATTCAATAAATACAAAATTATTATACTTATTTTAGACATATCCCATTTTAATAATCATTTGTGTTATGATTTTTCACTATTATTATTGGGGCAATTCTCTTAAATAAATAAAATAGAGGTCAATTTTACCTGATTACATATTTTTGAAAACGAATATGTAAATACATTTTTTCATGAATTTATAGAAACTGCTACTACCAGTAGCGGATTAGGGGAGAACGTAAACCGTTACTGGTAATCGCAGTTTACATGCATTGGGAGGTGAACAGAAACCGCTATAGGCAGCAGCGGTTTCTGTAGAATGTTGTTTGGGCATAAACTTCTACAAGCAATAGCGGTTTAGGTGTATTGGATGTTGAACGTAAACGCTAGAGGCAGTAGCGGTTTACGTTGAGTGTGTTACCAATGACCATGTGCCCAGTTTCAAAAGTGTCTAGTATGTCAAGAGCTTCCAATTTGAAATGGGCGCTTCATTGTGGTAACGCTCAAGTTTCTTTCATGAATCAAATATTCACGCTTCTATTTGGAATAACGCCCCTCATTTTGAGCGTTAAGAATGTCTATTTTGAGAAGAAGATAGCCTCACAGGTATCGGTGTTACTCTTGCACTACAAATAAAAGGTTAAAATGGCGGTTTTTTATGGAAATTACAGCGGTTACAACCACCATTATTACCAAAAATGGCGCCTCCAAGAAACGTCGGTATTCTGGGCGCTATTCTGGTTATTACGACGGTTTTTTTAAAACCGCCGTAATGACCAGTGGATAATACGGCGGTTTTTTTACGGTTAAAATGATGATTTTAACCGCCATTTTAACCAAATAAAACGGCAGTTTTGTTGTTGTTTAAAATGGCGGTTTGTAACCGCCGTTTTTATCTGGATTTAATGGCATCCTTCTCGTTTAAAATGGTGTTTCTAACCGCCATTTTTACCTGGATTTAATGGCATCCTTTTCGTTTGAAATGACATTTCTAACCGCCGTTTTTACCAGGGTTTAATGGCATCCTTTTTGTTTAAAATGACATTTTCTAACCGCCGTTTTTACCTAGATTTAATGACATCCTTTTTGTTTAAAATGGCATTTCTAACCGTCGTTTTTACCATAATATAATGGCACCATTTTTATTTGAAATGGCGATTTTTAGCCGTCGTTTTTACCTAAGTATGATGGCAATTTTATACTTTTTAAAATGAGATTGAAATTACCTATTTTAAGTGACATTTTTAGAGCTCAAACTTTAAAATCTCATAATAACCAAAAGGCATAACATTAAATCAAACATCATAATAAGATTTTTAATTCATACATGGTCTCCGAAAAATAAAAAATTATAATCCAAAAACAAAGTATCAAAAATGCTGTCGGGAGGAAGTTGCAGCTGCTGTCGACTTGTCTCGGAAGAAATTTGCAACTGCTACCAACTTGTTTCGGGAGAAATTTGTAGTTGCCGATGTGTTTTGAGAGAAATTTGCAGCTAATACGGACTTGACTTGTGATGCATTTGAAGTTGTCGACTTGTCTCGAGCTGAATTTGCAGTTGCTATTGATTTGTCTTGTGAAGAATTTGTAGCTGCGGCTACTTTAAGTAAATTTTTGTACCTCTTTTATTTTGACATATCTACATGATAGATCAAATCAATAATTAATAAATATAGAATAAAACGTGCATCAAAGCTTAGTAATTCCATTAAATCAAAAGTTAAATTGAAAACGAAGAAATGTAGACAAAAATTATTTTTCTATAATAAAACACTTATTAATAAAACTCAATTATATAAAACAGTCCGAAAGTGAAAACTGAGTTGCTGTGCTTGACTTTGATCGGCTCTCTGTCCTTTATGATAAGTTTCCTCTACAAGTGGGATTAAATTAGTTACAGCCTTACAGGTTTCAAATCACAAGATATTGATCACCAGGTCTTCAATATTTTAAGCAAGACAAAGCAGAAAAGTTAAAGGCCCACAAAAACTATGCCTTGATATCTTTTTGGGTTTAGCAACTGGGTGTTATGCCCAAAAAATATAAATTCCAAATTAAGCTCCATAATTTTTATTTAGGACAAAATAAAAAAGTTGGATAAGATACAACATACAAGGTAGGTCCATGGTAAAAATAAATCATTGAAGTAGTAAGCCCATAAAGTCACAGTTATCATAAAGAAAAGTGGGATAGAGTTAATAAAATACAGCAAAAAAACCCCTCAATTCAGATATCAACCTGTCCTTGCCGGAATAATGTTTTGACATGGCTGTCCTCTTCATGCGGTGCAAACTCAGCATCGAATAATGCTTCTTTAAAATCTCCTAATTTTAATTTACAGGCCTACTAAATTGTATAGTAGAAAAACAACATTAAAGAGAAGCACAAACACAACAGAGAAAAAAATGAGGGTGGCAAGGGGAGAGAATCAGGACCGCGACAAGTCCGGCAACGACCACCGACGCTGTTCCTTGCAACAAATCAAAGGGAATTATAAGAGATGATCATTGGTTAACAAAAGAGAAGAATTGGTTAGAGGAGATTAAAATAAGCTGTACTAGTACTAAACCATTCTTTTGCATCCAAGTTTTGAAATTTTGTTAATATTAAGTAGAGTGACAGTGATAGAGAAAGCAACTATACCTCAAATCCGCCCAAAAATTATAATAATCAAATATCAGTGCAAAAAGTAAAAGCAAAAAGAGAGCATTTAACAATAATAAGGTTCTAAGTTCTAAGTCTATATATTATTCATTAGAATAAGAGAAAGTTCTTATATAAGATTGGATTAATCCATGGAACAGATGAACTGTATTTATCAAATGACCCCACTAACTCGATCAATGAATGAATTAACACGAATTGGTTCCTTCATGGACCATAGAATGCATAGTTTTTATTTTGTTAATAATCGACTCATCTTTCTAAACAAGATAAACAAAGAGAAAAGGAAAATAAAGATGATGTCAAAAAAACGTATGGAACAATAACACAAATCTAAAGTATTTCACTTAGAATCTCTTCAGGTGTCATTCTAAGACCCCCTTTTCCTAAACCAAGCCGCTGAGATAGCACTGCTCAGCTTCAAAGCAACAAGTAACTCATGAATACACATCAAAGTAAGGTAAAAGCAAAGCAAGTGAACCATTTCCTCTCAAATTTATAAAGTCATATATACTTTTAAGATCTACTTTGGTATCAGCTAAAGCAGAAACGATATAAAATCTGTTTTTCTAGAAGGTTCGCTGGTTGAATTTTATTATCTTTGCTGAGGTCTATCAAATGCCAATTTACATAGTCATTCATCTTTGTTTTATGTTAAGTGACAACCAAACTATCTTCTAAGTAGTAAAACATATTCTTTGTGTGCATGCAAATTTGAGTTATTTAAAATCATTTCAGTTGAATTCCTTTTACAATGAATTATTAGATGTCATTATGAATACTAGTTTTAGTTATCTCTTATGCTTTATGAATTGTTCCATGCATATGTTTGATAAATCATTTCTAAGAGTTGTTCATTACTTCACTTCTTTCTCTACAAAAGCTAACCATAAGAATCGACATGAAAATTGGAATCCACCTGTGAGTAGAAATCAGCCACTTCCAAAACAACTTCCAGCTAGAGCACATTTACTCTCTTTTGTTGGTACACATAATAATATTCATAATTTATCTTCCTAGTTCTTTGTGCATATCATATATCTATGATATCCATATTTTTGTCTGCTAATACATTACAAAGATAATTTGATTTCTTTTTTAATAAGGAAAAATTCTCCTCTCTGATTAACAGAAAATTTTTTCCCTCTTGAAAAAATAGGAAACATCATTCATATACAGTTTGGAATATATTTTTGTGTTAGAGAATCATTAAAATTAATTAGTATCGTCTATATATATTAATTGTAGAATTTTATACTTTTATTACTCTGATTCATTTAGCACCTATAAATACCCCTTGTATATTGTACTTTTTAACACATTGAATAATACACTCTTCAGATTACTCTCTCTCAGTCTCTTGTTTCTAACATGGTATCAAGAGCCTAAAGTTTTTTTTCAATGAAATTCTGTTCATAGCCTGTTTGTTTTTCTCTTCCGACAGTGCCTCTTCGTTCTCATTTTTCGATCTGTTTTTGACACTTTGGTTCGTCACCTCCGGTATCATCATATTCTTCAATTCATCAGCTTTCCAACGCCGCCAAGATTGCCGGCAGACGCCACCGGACGCGCCCTCACGCGCCACCGGAAATCCGCTGCTCACCTCCATTGTTTCTCCTTCCAGACGCTTCAGCAGCCGTTGGATCTCGGCGCCAATCAGACGATCCTCGCGCTTCCAAGTGTCGCGACGCCAGCCCTCCTCGCACTCCAGTTTTCCGCAGCCATTGGATCGTGGTGCCGATCGCACGATCCTCGCCTTCCCACATGTCGCGACGCAAGCCACCCTCACGGCCCAATAACCCGCGAACGACCCGACCCGGTCCGGTTGTCCACCCGCATTCATCCTCATCTCCAACATGGCCTGCCGCTCCTCTCAGACGCCGCCACGTGTCATCGCTCCGCTGACAAGGCGCTGACATCACTGCTGACGTGGCAGACAAGCGGGATCCTCCCTAAGGTTTTTTGGTGAGCTCTTTCCAATTCTGCACTCCAATTTCTCATTTTCTGCTCCGAAATTACCGTTTTCCCTCATCTCTTTGCTCTTTGTGACTACTATCATGGAAAAGGCAGATGTTTTTGCTGCCACCGACAGAAAGGGTAAATTCTGTCGAAATTGTAACCGTTCTGGGCACTTCTTCCCCGACTGTCCTTCTGTTGAATGTCGCACATGCCACCAGAAAGGTCATATTAGCTACCATTGTTCATAGCTGTTTTGCCGTTACTGCAAGCTCTCGAGACATTTAATTACTACCTATCCTACTCGCCAAACACGTCCTGGTCCACTCAACCCGTCTCCTGTCTCTCTATCTGATCTTGCATCTCTTCTTCAGCGTCTTCTCTCTGTTTCTGGTAATGCCCCTGCTGCTTTTTCCACCCCTCCAGGTAATTCTAAATGGTACTTTGACTCGGGTTGCTTTAATCACATGTCTCCGTTGCGTAATATTTTCTCGTCCATGTCTACCACTACAAATGGACCTTCTGTCAATACTGCAAATGGCTCCCTCTTGCACACAACACACAAAGGTTCTATATCCCAGTCAACTCGTAATCTTCCTAATACTTATTATATTCCCAAATTAAACTTCAATCTTATTTCTGTTGGTCAACTTGTTGATCTGGGTTTTGAAGTCACTTTTTCTGTTTCTGGTTGTCGCGTACAGGATCCTCGGACGGGACAAATCATCGGGACTGGACGTAAGGTCAGAAGGTTGTTTGAACTCGAGAATCTTCATATTCCTCCTGTACCAAATCTCTGTGCTGCTTCTTCTCCCTTTACCCTCCATTTATGGCATCAAGGTCTTGCCCACACCTCCTTAGGAAAACTACGTCCTCTTGTGTTTTAGGTCAGGTTCCAAATGAATCTTTTGATTGTATTTCTTGCCAAACTGCCAAACAACCTACTTTATCTTTTCACAATAATTCATCTCTTGCTTGTTCTCCTTTTGATCTCATTCACTCTGATGTTTGGGGCCCCGCTCCCACTGCCTCTATGGGCGGAGCTCGATACTTTGTCGTTTTTATTGATGATTATTCCCGTTTTACTTGGGTTTATTTGATGACTAATCGCCATGAGTTACCTCAGATCTATATCAACTTTGCTACTATGATTAAAACTCAGTTTTCCAAGGTCATTAAGGTTTTCCGACGTGATAATGCTATAGAATACCGTGATTCCAAACTCTTAGCCTTTCTTGCATAATAGGGTACTTTGTCTGAGTTTTCTTGTCCTGGTACGTCTCAACAAAATGGTCGAGCTGAACGCAAACACCGTCACATTCTTGACTCCGTCCGTGCAATGCTCATTTCCTCTTCGTGTCCTGAGCGTACTTGGGGTGAAGCTGTTCTTATTGCTGTTCATGTTATCAATAGACTCCCTTCTTCTGTTCTTGGTAATGTTACTCCTTTTGAGCATCTTTTTCATACCTCCCCAGATTATAGTTCTCTTTGAATTTTCATTTGTGTATGTTTTATTCTTCTTCAGCCTCATGAACATAGTAAACTTGAACCTCGGGCTTGTATGCGTTGTTTCCTTGGTTATGGCACTGACCACAAGGGTTATCGTTGTTGGGATCCTCTCTCTAAACGTATTCGTATATCTCGTCATGTTGTCTTCTGGGAGCACCACATGTTTTCTCGGTTCTCATCCTTTGAGTCCATTCCTACTACTCAGTCACCTTTGTTTACTGACCCTAATGTTGATCTTTTTCCTAGTGATGAATCTACAGATTCTATCTCGAGTGACCCTCCACAGCCTCCTGTTCTTCCGCCTTCTCCATCTCCCGATAATTCCAGACCGGACGATGATCCTGCTCCTACCGTCATGCCTCCTCCTCCCGCTCGTTCTTCTAGGGTAAGGAGTCCACATCCTCATCTTCTTGATTACCATTGCTTTTCTACTATCCATCATCAACATGAACCTAAGTCATTCATAAAAGCCTCCTCAAATCCAAATTGGCAACAAGCAATGCAGGATGAAATACAGGCACTTGAAAAAGCACACACTTGGAATTTGGTTGATCCTTCATTTGATCAGGAAGTTGTGAGTAGTAGATGGGTATACAAGATCAAGACTCGCTCTGATGGCTCTATTGACCGTTATAAAGCCCGCTTGGTTGCTCAAGGTTATACGCAAGAGTATGATATTGATTATGAAGAGACTTTTGCTCCTGTCGCTTGTCTTACGTCTGTTAGAGCTCTTCTTGCCATTGTCGCGGTTAAAAAATAGTCTCTCAATCAGATGGATGTGAAGAATGCATTTCTTAATGGGGATATGAAAAAGAAATTCTATATGAAACTACCTCCGGTATATCCTTGTCCTTCTCATAAGGTTTGTCTCCTTCGCAAGGCACTTTATGGACTTAAGCAAGCTCCTCGTCAATGGTTTGACAAGTTCAGCACTACCATATGCAGTCTTGGTTTTACTTCTAGCCCTCATGAGAATGCCCTCTTCATTCATAAAAGCGAACGTGGAGTTGTTCTTCTACTTTTGTATGTTGATGACAAGATCATTACTGGGGATGATGTTGATGGTATCTCTGATCTCAAGGCCTCACTTCATCGTACTTTTGAGATGAAAGATCTTGATTCTCTCAGCTATTTTCTTGGTCTCGAGATCATCTCCATCGATGATGGCATCTATCTCTCTCAGGCTAAGTATGCTTCAAATCTTCTTGCTCACGCTGGGATTACAGATAGTCGCACTGAGTCTACTTCTCTTGAGCCTAATGCTCGATTTACCCCTATGGATGGCACCGTTTTGGATAATCCGACTCTCTATCGACAGTTAGTTGGCGGTCTCGTCTACTTGACTGTCACCCGACCAGACATCGCCTATCCGGTTCATGTCCTTAGCCAGTTCTTGTCAGCTCCTCGTATGCGGCAGTTCTTCGCATTCTTCGCTACATCAAAGACACTCTATTTCATGGCCTTTATTTTTCTGCCCATTCCTCTTTGTCTCTTCAAGCTTACTCTGATGCTAATTGGGCTGGTGATCCCACTGATCGTCGTTCTACTACTGGTTACTATTTGTTTATTGGCGACGCTCTCATTTCTTGGCATGCTAAGAAGCAAACGTTCACTGCTCGTTCAAGCACAAAAGCTGAGTATCGTGCCCTCACTGACACCACTGCTGAAGTTATCTCGGTTCGTTATCTTCTCGAAGATCTGGGTGCTCCTCAATCATCCCCTACTGATGTTTTTTGTGATAACCGTAGTGCTATTCAGATCGCCCATAATGATGTGTTTCATGAACGCACCAAACACATTGAGATTGATTGTCACTTTGTTCGGCAACGTATCCTTATTGATGATGTTCGTCTCATTATTGTTGGAACACTATATCAGACTGTTGATATCTTCACGAAAGCTCATCACCCACTCATTTCCGGACTTTGTTATCCAAACTCAAGTTAGTATCCTTAGCTCCCACTTGAGTTTAAGGGGGGATGTTAGAGAATCATTAGAATCAATTAGTATCGTCTATATTTATATAGTATATCTGTATATTAATTATAGGATTCTATGCCTTTATTACTCTTATTCATTTAGCACCTATAAATACCCCTTGTATATTGTACTTTTTAATACACTGAATAATACACTCTTCAGATTACTCTATCTCAGTCTCTTGTTTCTAACATTTTGAATTCTTTGCAACATTTTGTAGAAAATGGTGAAGCTCAACATCCCAGACTAGACATTCTAGGACCTGATCACTCACAACGCAATCACAAGATAGATCATATTGGTAATATACTGATTTTAAGTATTTATTCATTTACAATTGCTTCTTGAATAATATGTATTTTTCTAATTGATAGGATTATACGAAGGTAAGTTTTCTTCAACTCTATTCAAGATTGGGGGAACTTCAGCGAACACGGGGGCTTCTGCAGCTGCAATATCACCTTCTTCTTCATTCAACTCCATTCAACAACTTGGTCAAAGGAAATTGTCCGCAGGATATCTCAGATAGGAAGGTCCAGCTTTCAGAAGCTTATGGAGCCTAAGCTCCCTTAAAAATTGATACCTTCAAAATACCTTAAAGCAGATTCAGGCTATGTTTGGTTGGAAAGAAAGAAATAGAAAAAGAAAGAAATAGAAAGAAAAGAAAAGAAAGAAAAGAAATTGAGTGAATTTTTATTTTCTTTAGATGTGTTTGGATGAAAGAAAAATAAGAAGAAAAGAAATGTTATAAAAAGATAACTTTACTCTTGTATTATAAAATATATTGAAAAAAATGAAAGGGTAATATTGGAAGTTGTGAGAGAAAATAAGTTTTCTCTCCCTTTTCTTTTGAGTAAACACTCAATCCGGTCCTTGTCCATTTTCACAAAGGACAAAGCGATCCCTGTCCAAATAAAAGGGGCACTTCGACCCTCAACCTTTTTATTTTGGGACAATACGATCCTTCTGTTAAAAAAATTATTTAAATAATAATAAAAATTAGTTTTGTGGGGTTTTAAACTTTCACAAAATTATTTTCAATAATATAGCTAATTACTACCACTACTACCACTACCTTCTTTATCCTCATTATTATGGCTCCTACTTCTATTATTTTTATTGATTTATCATTATCATTATCTCCTCTACCATCATCATCATTAATATCAATATTATCAACATTAAAGTTTTCTTTTTTCATTTCTTATTCGATATTATTTTTTTCTTTTAAAAAGTATTTGTACTACAATTACTATTTTTTTTACATCATTTTTATTGATAGTTTTTCTTCACTTAACCATCATTGGTGAATGAATTTTTTCAAAAACAAACTTATTAATAGTTTGTGGAGGTTTAAAACCCCCACAAAATACAAATAAAACTCTCACAAAACTAATTTTTATTATTATTTAAATAATTTTTTAACAGAGGGATCATATTGTCCTAAAATAAAAAGATTGAGGGTCGAAGTGTCCATTTTTTTGGACAGAGATCGCTTTATCCTTCGTGAAAATGGACAAGGACCGAATTGGGTGTTTACTCTTTTATTTTCAACATTGGAGAAAAAAAAATTGGTAGGTCCAGCAGTTTTTTTTCACTCCTTTTCTTTTCTCTCCAATTTCTCTTCATAACTAAACAATAAAAAATGATCATTTTTCTTTTTTTTTTCTTTCCTTTTTTTTCTTCTATTTTCTCTTTAAATAAACATAGTGTAATACTTGATACCTTCAAAATTGTGTATTCTGCATATTTATTACTTAGTAGTTAGTATTCTATACATACTAGCTATGTATTTACTAGAAAGTTTTGTGCTAATGTGTATTCAAGAACCAGATCATTTTAATTGTATCTCATGCATATTCTTTACTTATTACTGTACAGATTGATGTGGTTTTTTTTATTTGAAAATATCAATTCATTTCTATTGATTCATAGTGTTTTCTTTCTCAAAAGAAATCATTTATTCAGTGTTTATCTTTTTTTTTTTGGTAATGTTCATAGTGTTCATCTTTTTTCATAGTGTTCATTTTGTTTAAATAATAATAATTAATGGTAAAAATAATTTTAAAATAAAAAAAATAGATCGTTACTTTTTAAAAAGTAGCATAATATAATTAAAAAATGCTTTAAGATTTTAGCGGTAATAATAATAGCAACTAAAAGAGAATAATATTGCAATCTTAAAATTAGTTTTAGTGGCCATATAAATTGCCAAAAAAAATGGCCGTTTAAAGTTATATACTTTTTCGACCATTAAAAAAGTTTTTACCGGCAAATGTTATAATTGCCGTTAAAACCTTTTTTCGACAAAGAATAAGATGGCTATGTCTAATTGTCGGTAAAATTATTAGCGACAATAAAATTTATTGTCGCTAAAAGCAAAATAAATGACTGCTAAAAATGATTTTTCTAATAGTATCTATAACAAGGATGCTAACAGGGACTTGTAACAGAGACTGAACCTGCCCCCGCGAATAAATCGAAAAGGGGGAGGGGCGGGGATTGAGGTATACCTGTTCCACAACCTAAGCACTTGTGAAATCTCCACAAAAAAATTTACTTAAATATCCTTATCTATATATAAGTTATGTAAGTAATCCTAATTTATTTTATTTTAATTTATATGTTGAAAATTTTATATGTATGTTATTATGTTAAACTTGTGTTTGAATTGTGTTTAATTTAATACATTTAGTTGAATTATATTAAATTTTATTATGGTTGTATTAATTTTGTTTAAAAAAAAAGTTAAAATTTAATATCCATGGATATTTGGTATCTGTCTCCCCTGCAAAAAATAAAAAAATAAAAAAAATAAACAGGAATCCATGATAGAGATAAGACGGGAATAGAGACATTTTATTAAATGAGAACAGAGGTGGGAGAGTGTCATGCCCCAAAATTAGTTATAACTGATGCTCAGAAAAATAATCCTTTAATAAACTTAACAGATTTGAATATAAGTTAAATAAAAAAAATTACAAATATTCTTAATAAATTTACAAGTTTTAGAAAGAATAGTTACACACGTTAATAAAAGATAAAATAATTAAAAATAGTTGGATCCTACCTATGACATATGAAGCATATAATATTTAGAAACACAACATAAAAGATACCCATTGCAGATTATTTTTCTTAAATAGAAAGGCTCACATAATTGATTATTTGTTCCTGAAAAATATTTTTAGAAAAATAGAGTGAGTTTTTACAACTCAATAACTAGACAATACATTTATAATCCACATGAGATCATATAAATATTATTATAAAAATAATTTTATTTAGAAAATAATAATTTATATAAATAAGTGAATAAATAAGAGAGTTCTCAGTACAGAAATCAAATCAAATAGTCCACATTGGACGGTTTCACCTCTAAGGGTAACTCTTCCCTCTCGTATGTCCATATAGAATAATAGATCTAACGTGTGACACTACAAGAAAAGAGAGCTATTTTAACACTTTGTTTTTTAACACCATAATTAAATGTCAAAATTAATATATATTTTTGACAAATATCACAAATGTCAAATTCTCTATGTTTTTTTATGAATAATTTGACCGTAGAAAATTATTTCTCAATTTTGACATTCATTTGTTTTCAATTTACTCCATTATTTCTCTTCTTCTCTGGGTTCAATTTTGACATCACACTGCTCTCAGTTTGGGATCATACTACTCATTCTTTATCTTCAAAATCTCAATTTATTCTTTAGTTTTAAGATCTCATCTCATTATTTGTTAAAAAATTTTGTTGAGAATATTTTATGGTCAATATGTGTCAAAATAAATAGTATTTTTGACAGTTAATAAGTATCACAGAAAATATATTCTCAAATTTTTCTAACAAATTATTTTTAATAGCCAATATATATCAAAATAAGATTTAAACTTTTTCCACAATTACTTATATGTTAAAATACTATTTTTGACAAAACTTTTGTTAACATATTTTTATAGTTAAAATTATGTCAAAATTTATTTTTTTGATAAATTTTAATTCTTTTTTTACACATATAACCCTAGAAAATAATTTATATTGTTGTAGTGAATTTTATATGTTGAGGCAAAGTTCATTGAGATGTTATTTATCAATTTTGATTTTCTTTTATTATTTTTGCTCAAGAAATAAATATTGAAAAAATTTTGAGTGTTCAAGGAGAGTTTGACACCTATATTTTTGCTCATTATGTTAGGCCATTCTATTATATTAATATTTGTAATGATCTAAATTATGGTAAGGTTGTGCTAATATATATATTTTGAAGAAAAAGTTATTACAATGGAACAATATCTGATTTGATCGATTTGGACAATATTCATGAAAGACAAGAAGGATAGTTAATTAATACAGAAATGGTATAAAACCGAAATAAACTAAAATTATTCTCTTTTTTAGGTGAATAAATTTTTTTTCTTTTATTCATTTTTTCCTCTTAAATATTTTTTAAGCATTGAAGGAATATTTACATCATAATCTATTAATTTTCTATTCAATTTTATTGAATCAAGGTCTCTCTTTTTAAAAGAATCTTAAAACATTCTCTAAGAATAAAGAATTGAATTTAACTGGCCATCTGTTGAACAAGTAACAAATTTTAGAGAGAATTATTTTGATATTTTTTATTTTTTTAATTTAATATTAAAACTGATAAATTACAAATTAAAAATATTTATATATAAAAAATACACACAATAAATTTTATATACTAAGTTCATCAATAGATTTATAATTTTTAATCCTATTAGAAATCAATTAAAAAATATTACATATAATGCATCATTCAATAACGAACATTCCAAAACATACAAATAATTCAAAGTCTCAAACCATTTTTTCTTACGTTTCACACCCCTCTTTCTCCAAACCTCTTATTGCAAAAGAAAGTAACAAGCATTCTCACCTTTATAAGCACACAAGGGAATTTTTAATGTGTCTCTTCTTCTATATATTTTCAATTCACATATTGATTAAGGTACACAAGATTTGAAATAAATTTTGGATTCTAAATTTTTATATTCCCGATTTAAATTGTACAAGTGAGATATGATTATTTTTCTAAAAATCTTGCCGTTGTAGCAATATTGTAATTTTTATAATCTTTCTAACTTTTTGATAGTTATTTGAATTAGAAGTCACTAATCTATTGTTGTATTTTCAATATGTTCCAATTCGTTTTAGTAAGATCCTTTGCCAAGCTGGAGCCATGAATAGATGGACTGTAATTGGCTGCCAAATAGAGTTTAAAATCAGTTCATCGTTAAGCTATTCAACAGCTGAGACCGAAAGAATGAATACAAATTTGGTGTTGGATAGAAAATGTTCAATGAGGTGCATTAGCTACTGGAAGGTTATATGTACACATTTCTTGTGATGTGCATGATGGATCATCTTATCGAAGTATCATTTGCTTGATTAGATACAGCTATTTAGGAATTAGGAGGTTTAATATTTGTGAATAGACTATGCTTTTCATACTACTTTGGTTCCGGGATTATGTTAAAAAATTTTGAACATTTTTTTTTTTTGCTGTTTCTAAATATTTGGTCTTCATATGAATATATGAATAAGTGCAGGTTAATGTTTAATGTGGATGCTGTTGCAGTTGTTAGTAATGCTAGCTAGCATCGATGTGAATACTATTAAAATGATAGAGTGGATATGTTGTTTACATTTTTGAGTCAAATATGTATTATCAATATTTTTTAATAAAATAACAATGTAATCTTTTGAATATTTTATCTAAACAGTATAGGAAAGTTTTCAAGTATATTGATATATATACTGATATTTCAATAAATTTTAACCGTTGAGATTAATTATATATATTATATATTTTTTATAATTAAAATTAGTGATTTAAAATTACTGAAATACCAATGTATCAATATATTTGAAAGTTTTCCAAATTTTTTATGACATTGATAGTTTGATACAAAAGCTTTCCTCATGTGTTGATGATGTTAACATTAGATTCCATCCTTTTAATTGACTAGTAAAAAATAAGGATCTTGCAAAACGATATAGGATATATATAATAAATATATATAATTAAGATTAATGGTTAAAATTTATTGAAATATTGGTCTATCAGTAAACTTGAAAATTTTTCCTAAAATTTAAACAAGAAAGTATTTATTAAGATGTATCGTGTTAAGAAAAAAGATATATGTACTTTTAAAAATTGTTCAAAGGAAAAAGACTACTCATTGAAATCACTAGAATTAACTAAATTATCTGATTAAGCTTATCTTATTCTTTGTCATTTTTATTTTGTTTTAATAATATTAAAAAATATTTTTTTTAATTTGAAATATGCAAAAATTCATTTTGTCATGGATGATTTATGAATGTTGTAATATTTTGGGGTTAAGTATGATTTTGGTCCCTAATGTAGGGGCTGAAAATTTCTTTCGTCCCTCGGCTTTTTTTTGCTCGAAAATGGTCCCCAAAGTTTCAGTTTATTTTAAAATGGTCCTTCGGACCAAAATGCCCCTACCCCTTCTTCCCCAAAATCATGCCACCACCACCACCACCAAAACCAGAACCACCACCACCACTCCCCATCCACTGCCAAACTCAGAAAATCAACATCATCATAAAAGATCCAGAACTCAACTCAGATAAACAAAAATTCAGATCCAGAAATTTCACAAAAAAATTCAATTCACAGAATTCACAGAAGAAGAAGAAGAAGCGGGGGACGGCGGTGGGTGCGGCGGCGGGAAGAAGTGGAGGGCAGCGGTGGGTGTGACGGTGGAAGGAAGAAGAAGAAGAAGAAGAAGAAAAAGAAGAAGAATAAGAAGAAGGGGGCGGCGGTGGGTATGGCGGCGGGAGAAGAAGAAGAAGATGAAGAAGAAGAAGAAGAAGAAGGGGGCGGCGGTGGGTGGGGCGGCGGTGAGTGTGGCGGCGGGAGAAGAAGAAGAAGAAAGCGGTGTGGCGGCGGTGCAGCGGCGGGCGGAGGCGGCGGGCAGCGACGGTGCTGCGGCATGGGTCTCCCCCTCCACCCCCTCCCCCCTTTTCTCCCTCCCCACCCCCCTCCCTCCCTTTTCTCCCTCCCCTTTTTCTCCCCACCCACCCCCGCTTCTGTTATCCCCCCTTTCTTTCTTTTTTTTTCTTTATTTATTTATTTATTTTATATTTATTTTATTTTATAATTTTTTTAATAAAGGGTAATTTGGTAATAAAAAAAATATAATTGGTAAAAAGGACGATTTTAAAACAAACTGAAACTTTGGGGACCATTTTCGAGCAAAAAAAAGCCGAGGGACGAAAGAAATTTTCAGCCTCTACATTAGGGACCAAAATCATACTTAACCCTAATATTTTGTAATAGTTATGTTACTATTATATATATATAATAAGATCAGACTTATTTTAATGTAGTTTGACATCATCCATACTTTAATTTGTATTTTTACTGAAAATTTTGTTTTGTATAAATTTCATATGAGAAATATAAATTTTAACGGACGAAAAGTTCTTTGGTGCTGATCATGAAAGTAAGCATGCGATGTTGACACTATATGCTCACATATTAATGCGACATGTGTATGGAGACGGTTGACTGTGAGCTGCATTAATGTTTTCGTTATCCGTTTGAAAGAAGCACCATTAATTAACGTTAAGTGTGTGGACTGGTAAGAGAGATTAGATGCTGGGGATTAGGGCTTGGGCCCAATACATTGGTTTTTATTGTTGGTTAGCATGATTTTTAGATTAAAAAAATGAAAAGAAGGACTTTGAAAAGGAAAAAAACGAAATAATAGTATTGTACTAATTGTAGTAAGAATTAATCTCCACATACAAGCATTTTAACCATACAGGTTATACAAGTCTTTCACCCCAGACGCGCATGTTCTCTCGCGTCTATTCCACGTGCCTTTCTAATTTAACAGATTTTTCAATCAACGCGCGAATATGTAACTTCTTTTTTCTAAAAGATTTTGTTTCCTTTTTCAAATTATCTTTGCATTTTTTGTTCATTATCTCTGTTCTCTTTTGGCATTTTCGTGCGTTTCTCTCTGCGTTCTCTTTCTTCATTCTTCTCGATTTCCATTGTTTTTGAAATTAAGCTCTGAAATCGTTTTGAAATCAAGCTCTGAATTCGTTTTGCAGATAATAAATGATTCAAGTTCAGATTGTCAACTCAACCATAGCGAAGTGAATTTTGAATTTGAATCCAATGAAGTCTTTGAGGTGAGGTTCAATTCTAGTTAATGTTTTTGTTAGTAGTTTATGATTTCTAGATGTGAATAATGTTGTGAATCTTACCTGTAAATTTTGTTGTTCATTGTTGATTGTTTGAATTATATGTAATGTAGTAATTTTGATGAATCTGTTGCATTTTATATCAGATTTTTGGATGTAAATCAGGAATATTTGGGTGTAAAGTGAAAATATTTGGGTGTATTTACGTGTTTTGACTCTTTTTAATTGACCGAGGTTGAATTATCTTATTATTTTAGTTGAATTGTTTTAGTTTCTATTTGATGATGAGTCATGAATCTAATTTTTTTTATGATGATTCTATAGTTGTAATTGCATTCTATAGTTGCTTTAAAGAAAAAGAAAATGAAAGCTCTAAACGAGGTAAAAATGATGTTTTTTAAACAGGGTGAGGTAATTGAGTTTATTATTGTTAATAGTTTTGCTAATAAGTGAGTTTATTTTTTTGCAGTTGAACATTTTTTATGGCGGATCAGTGGTGCAATCAAATTCCAGCCAATATCATGGACATGTTATAAATTATCAATTCAGAGATTCAGTAGCAGAGGACAGATTTTGGGGTGTAGAGTGACACTATTTGGGTGTACCGATGAATATTTTTAGGTGTATTCTGCATGCTCTTATTTTTACATTTTATATATATATATATGCTACTTGTGTTGGAAATTAGTGTCTTGAAGAGATTTGTTTTAAATTTACAGTACATATACAATTCAATTTCTACGGAGGGTAACAATTCAAATTTCTGAATTCCCATAACTCCTAGTTATATTTTTCATGGAAATATGTAAGCATGCAATTTGGGTGTATTTCAATTATTTTTTGGTGTATTATAAAAGTAATTCGTCGTATTAGTACATTCTGTCTTGTTTTTCTTGATTTTTTGAACCTGTAATTGACAGCTTTTGAATACAACAGAGACAGCTTCATAGAAGTTTATTTATGCAAACAACATTTATAATAAAATTGGATTAAATATTCACAAACTATATAAAAAGTGTTCAAACTATTTACAAATTACACAACATTCAAACTAATTACTGTCAATATCATCTGAATCTATTTGACAATATGGACTCAATAATGTTGCAAATGGCTTGGACAATCTTATTGCTTCGCTTTCTCGAATGGCTCTAAGATATATGTGCTTACATTATATTTTTTTTTCAGTTGGGTTCTTGCTTGCCATTTTTACTGTAAGGAATAAAAAATATTGTTAATAGATAAAAACATCACAAGTTACACTCAAATTCGATTGATATACATCCAAGTACCAGTCAAATACATATTTCTTATTTTTTGGATTACACGAAATTATGAGTTCAAAATCATATACAAGTCAACCAAACATGCATACAATAATACTACAAACGTAAGTACAAGCACAACAGTACCAGTTACACTTGAATACATGTGATATACTCAAATACCAGTCACATACAACTGTATTATATGAGTTCAAAATGATATTTAAGTCAACCACATGCATATAATGATACTACAAGCGCAAGCACAACAACACCAATCACACTCGAATTCGATTGATATACACCCAAATACCAGTCATATACACCCAAATATGAGTTCACTCGAAATACAGTCGAAAGTTTATATGTATACAAACTCACTTCCTAACATGCAAACATTCATAAAAATAGATGAAAAAATAAGTTAAACCATTCACGAAAGAGTACGTAAAATAGTTATCACCGACTTGAACAGTTTTACGATAACAGTAATATCTATTTTGAACCAATAACACATAATGAATCTACTTAATAAATCGAAATATGACGATATAGTGTTTTGCGTTCAAAATGAGAAAGAGAAAAGTGAAAAACTTCGAAGATTAATGAAACAGTACATTGAATAATCTTTTGGTGTTTTTTTATGGAGATTTTGAAATTTTCTTATTGACGGTTTTTTCAGAGTTTTCGAACGTGGTTTGAATCTTGATATTTGTGGTTTTGATCGAAGAAGAAAAAGAAGCATTTTTTATAATGGAACTATTAACTATCGTGCGTGTTAACACGCTCTTATGGGTGAGCGTATTTTTTGTTAGACTTTTGTCCAACTTGTATTACTTATAAGCTAAAAAGGCTTGTATGTATAGCATAACTGCCGTAGTAATAGTACAGTTAGGAGCAATACCCAAAAAAAATAGTATAGTTAGGAAAAAAAAGAATAATATTAATTATTTTAATATAATTAGGCTCAAAATATTTATTAATTAAGAAGCTATATTTTTAAATTTTTAAATTTAAATTTATCTATTTAATGTAAATATAGAATCAAATTATATCACTATAAAAATTATTTATGTCATAATAAATCTATGTACGAATTACATAAATATTAATATTAATATTTTTTTAATTTGACAATCATTGACCGTGTGAACAATTCTCACATCAATGGTTGTATATAATAGATAATATAAATATTATAACATGTTTATAATATGATAAATTAAATACAAGTTTCGCGCATTTTCTTAAATATATTCACAGTAAGTTATAAAAGCAAAATATTCTTATTTTACTTAATATAAATTGCATCAACTTTTATGTGTGTAATATTAAAAAAAGATAAGCATTCACAAGAAATAAAATGTGAGTAAAATAAGAATAAAAAATTAATGATAAAAAATAAATACATATTAATGACATAAAAAAATAACAATTATCAATTTTATAGAATTAAAAAAATAATTAAATTTATTATTTACTTTTTTTAATTATTTTTTAAATTTAAAATTCTGATGTTCATTTTTTTATTCTTTATATTTTTGCTCCTATTATATTTTGTACAATAAAAGATTATTTATCTAACTAAAATAAATTTTATTTTTTGATTATCTCCTTTTTTTTTATTCTAAATAAATAATCACCAAAGTCTACATATTTACGAAAAAGAATACACTCTAAAAAACGCATCCCTCCCATTTTAGTCCACCACCTAAAACTTTTCTAATTGGCCCAAATACAACCCATATCAACATTTAATCACTAACCAATAATTTAATATCATTAATTTCACTTGTCTAAAATGAAAGGACTTTGAAAAACGGAAATTCAGCTGCCCCACAATTAATACACTTTCAACGTGATTAACTCCCGTAATGTCTCCTCTCAAAAATCGGCAACGATTGAATAATCACATGCATAAAAACTTATGGTCCATTATTGGATTATTTATTGTCGGATATGAAGCTTTTAATTTATTTAAAAAAATTTAAAATTTTATTTTTATGAGATTTTTTTAATAAGTTATTTTTTATCTAATTAAGGCTGATATGAAAATTAATTTTTTGATCATTTATAAATATTTTAACAGTATAATTTTTTATATTGATTATGGTAATTATTCTTTAATTCTGATATATTTGATAATAACCTACGCACTACTAGAAAACTAGTTATTACAGACGGATATTTCCGACGGATTTTATCCCACGGAAATACAGAGAGAATTTTAGAGGAATTTTTTGTCGGAAAACAAAAAAAATGGATTAGCATAAATTACAGACGAAAAAGAGAATTCGTCGTTTCCGTAGAATGAATGAATGATTACAGACGGAAAAAGAATGAATGAATGATTACAGACGGATTTTCCGTCTGTAATTAAGTAGACAAAACGCGCATTTTATTAAATTATTACAGACAGAAAATTCGTCTGTAATTTAAATGAAATCTGTCGAAAATATTGAAAACCCTAGTTTTATCACGCTCCATTCACACTCCATTCACACCTAGTTGTCGAACGTCGTAGAAGGCTCATCCCTCCAACTCTTCGCCCTGCACCCCGCCGCCCACAGCCACCGCAGTCTCTGCCGCCACTGCAGCCACGCAGCCCCCGCATCAGCCCTCGCAGCTCCCCGCAACCCCCACAGCCTCGCAGCCCCTAAGCGGCGCAGCCACCGCAGCCCCTACACAGACACAGCCTCCACCGCCACCGTAAAAGATCTGTCGCCGTCGGATTCTGAGCTTCTTTTCATTCCAGATCAGCGCTTTCTTTGTCAGATTCCCTTCGCGCAGCTGGTAGATCGCAAACCCTAACTTTTATATTCGTTCGTATTTTGTATTTTTCTGATTACTTGTTGGAGATCTATTGTTTATGATTACTTGTTGGAAGGTATCGATGCCTTGATCTACGGCGGCAACAAATGAGTTTCAACATATTGCTGTGACATAAAGTTGTTAAACTCATTCGGAGATATCTAGAAGACATCCATGGTTTTGTTGAGGTACTGTTCTCTGATTGTTAGTTCATCATTTCGGCTATTTTCTCTCTTTAATGATTTATCATGTTTCCACCTTCCCTTGATACTTTACTTCGGTTGCTGATACTTGGCGGTTGGTATCCCAGTGTTGATCTTTACCCTTTTCTAGTCATAAGGTAGATTGAAACTCCAATACTATCTAAATCCACGCCAGAAGGTGCCCGGGATTATTTAGTTCCTTCAAGAACCCAGGTAGTTAAATATGTTTATGTCATGACAGTTTTACAACTGTTCTTTCAGAATCTTTTTCAGTCAAGACAGTAACATGAGAATATGGTTATAATTTGAATTTCTCAGATATTTCTCTTATCATTTATTTATACATCATACTATTGGGATCCTCCCTGTAAGTTAGGACAACCTTGCACTAGATTTCTCTAAAATATTGGATTATTATTTTTCCCTTTTTAATGTGTTCCAATTATAAATAAAGTAAAGATTAAGACTTTTGATCAAGACTGCTGCTTCTGTTCCATGTCTTAGGGTTAATTCTGGTTTGGTCAAGCCTGGTGATGTTGGAAGGTACTTCTAACTCTTTCATTCATCTCTGCTTCTTTTAACTATTAATATTCTCTTTTTATTTTTTATTTCTATGAATTGTCCAGACAAACTTTAGTTAATGATATTAGTTGGATAAAACTCTTTCTAGTGATACTGAATAATTTGAAACATACATTGAAAATAAAGCTTGTCAGAGTTTGCAGCTAAGTTGCCTCAATTAAGAGCCGTTGTTCTGCATAGTCCCATACTTTCTGGCTTAAGGGTCATGTATCCGGTCAAGCACACATACTGGTTCGACATATATAAGGTAGTATATATTTTTCTATTTCTAATCATTTTCTCATTCATACTCCTTGATCTAATTTGAGCTCTTTGAGTTGTGTTCTGCAGAATATCAACAAAATTTCACTAGTTAATTGTCCTGTTCTTATAATCCATGTAAGTATGCTTCAAAGAAATTCTTTGTGCTATATAACTGCATCTGTTATTTAGTTCTATGTGCTTAGCTTCGTGACTATTTTCAGTCCTTCGACATTTTTGTTTTCTTACCTTACTGTCTAATATGCTTTTCTATAAATACTAGTGAAACAAATATATGTAATAATAACATACAAATTAACTAAACTATGGATTTAATTAATCATTACCCGAGCAAGATTAAATAAAATTGGAAAAGAAAATAGATCTATGTTAATGAATAAAGTAACTTACTCTCTTGTCCTCCAAGTCTTTGAACAGCATGAACAAATCAATTTTGATGGATGCCACCGTGCTTCAAAGAACTTAGTCAATTTTGATGCAGATAAAGACAAGATTACCTATTTATTTACTTCTTTTCAAATTCTAACACATGGCTACAAGTCACTTACGTTGCCAATACTAGTTGTTGTTTTTGCTAGCAATCCAAATTAGTAGGGTGGTTAAAAGGAATATTGATTGCATGTGCAATGAGTTGATGAACTTTTCTGAAACCATAAAGCTAATTGAAACCAATCATTAGCTTAACTAGGGCCTAAAATGTATATGGCTAGCTTGATCTAATTTTGTTATATGTATACATTATTTCTGGTAGAAATTAAATTGCAACTAAATCAAGCTATCAACTGTTGGTGTAATTTGTCATTTTATAGAAGAAATTAAAGATAGTATCTATTATTGCTTGTTTAGTCTAACTCTTTAACTTGTTTCTTAGGTTACGGCTACAATTTGTTTCTATTATAATTATAATTTGATCCTTGTTTTTGGTACATTTTTATTATTATTTATCTTGAACATAACATTAGGTATTTGATTTTGATGTCTTTTGCAGACTAGTGGATCATTATATGGTGCCTTAATTGGTTCTGTTTTGGCCTTCAATGTTGCTGACTACTTAGGTAATTATCCCTCTAACTGGTTATCATTTTATATATCCCCTTTCCTGGGGAAGTTTATGACAAACTTCAATTTTAGGTAGAAGAAGGGAGTTGGTTTCAGCGGCATTGTTATATCTTGTCGGAGCACTAGCTCCAAATCTTCCTATATTGGTGATAGGGAGATTTGTTTATGGTATAGGAATTGGATTGGTATGTTCTTTTTTACCAAACTGATACATCTAAGTTTATATCTATTAATTTCTGCTTTATCAGGGTAGCAAAACCATCTAGGCAATTTGAGGTGTAGGATTTACTATTGTCATATACTGAATTCATTGGAAGAATATAATCTCAGAGAAACTATATCTATGAGACACATTGCTTAGAACTTAGCTTCAATACTTGCTTTAGGATAGAAGCCTTTTAGCATTGAGCACTATATATATATACTGCAATAGGAATAAGTACACTTCTACATTTTCAAGCGAAATCGTGATAGTACACTAAACATATTCAGTCATATATCTTATTCTATCATAATTAAAGTCTAATATTCTATAGGAATGTATTAAACCTTTTTTTTTGAAAAAAAAAAAGATTTGGTTTGAATCATTAAATTTTTCTGTAACTCTTCTCTTGCTCTGTTACTGTACAATGAGCTAACTGTATCTCCATGCTGTATTCATAAGTTTGTGTCTTAATGTTGCTTCTTTTGTTAAAATGGGAGAGAATTTTTTTTTATAGATTTGAAGTTTTAAAATATTAGATTGGCACTCCCTTCGGTATTTTCTTTTTCAATTGATTGCATTTTGTCAAATGAAAGAGCCATGTTTGTCTATTCAATATACCAATAAAAAGACTCCCTTCTTATCTCAGACTTTAATTTCGGTATCAATATACCGATAAAAAGACTCTTATTTGTATGTTGTATTGAGAGAGGGATGAGATAAGCGACATAAAGTATTAACTTCTTTCTAACGTTGGTAGTTTTTTTGCATCCTGATTTATACTTGCTTTCAATATCTCATTCAAATTCTTTTTCAGGTACAAGCACAACTAGTTTGAGGCTAACGATCCTTATTAAAAATGTGTTCATGGAATGAAAATGCACCTGCAATGCAAGACCTTGTTAATATGACATGGGTGTAAAGGCATGAGACTTGTACCATATCCAATCACCAATGGAGGTGATTAAATGAGCAGCTCCTACCACCTGTGAGTTTTAATTGTTGCCTTTTGGTGCTTTTATGTTATCATGGTGACTGGTTGAATATTAGTTATTTAGATGTTCCTAGTTGAATCTTACGATGAAATTGTATTTTCTGAACCATCTGAGGATTTTCTGGCACATGTGTAGAATCATCCTGCTATTGTTGTGCCTAGGCTTTCTGCTGGTTTGACTTTGCCTAGCCCATGTGAGTTCTTTCAAATGTTCTTTTTCATTCTGCATTCTGTTAAGAACCCTTTAAATGTTTCAATTATTTTGGCTTATGCAGTACCAATTGAAATTGGGAATGGAAAGGAGAGAGATACCAATTAAGTTGTTTTGATCTCTGTTTATTTTTGTTGTTCTCTGTTTTTTTTTTGTTTTGATTCTTTGGCATAGATTGTTCTAGAGGTACCTTTATGAGTGAAGCAAAATTTGTCATGTGTACATTTAATATAGAGAAGTGAAGTTGGCGGTGATAACCAAAAATCCGTTCGTAATAAAGACTAAATTCGTCTGTAAATCTGTCTGTATTAATCCATTTTCTAGTTGTGTACTGAAAAAACAAAAAAAAAGTCTAATTTTAAATATTTTACTAGTAAATAAAATTTAAATTTTTAATATATTTATTGCGATAAAATTATTAGATTTTTTAATAATAATAATAACAATAATAATGTATGGTGGCTAGACCAAGTGCGTGCCAAACAAACAAGGTGGTAACACTATGATTAAGATTCGTGCCCTAGCCCCACGACAACGGAATGTGATATTATTTTATGGTGACCATTCACATAAATACGCTTATTTTATCTTTTGTTAAAGACGTTTTTATATTATATTTTAATTGATTTTTGTATAATTTATTCGGTGTTTTTCATCATATATTATTAAATTTTTTAAAAGATTTTTTTCCAAAAATAATAAAAAAACATTTAATTTGGACTAAAACCAAAAAGGTAATAGATTAAAATAAGCTCTTAAAATTTTTACAAATAAAAAAATAATTAATTTATATTCGTATAATATATAAAATAATTATATTATAAATTAAAATTTACTAATTTAAATTTTGTTTTTATTTTTACTATAAGCATTAGAAATAAATAATTTTTTTATAACATGACGTAGTGTAACAAAATATATATAATATTAATTAGTTTTTAAAAAAATTTAAAAAAATAATTTTTTTAATAAAGTATTATTAAAAAATTAACATTATAAAAGCTAATTTCAACTAATATGATATAATAGGTTATTAAATATATTTAATACAAAACACATTGAATATAAATTTTTATTGAGTTTAAATTTTAAATCATTTTTAATTGAATTTTGAATATTTTTATTTTAAAGACACAACTAGAAAATGGATAAATACAGACAGATTTACAGACAGATTTAGTCTTTATTACCGACGAATTTTTTGTTATCGACGGATTTTGTCCCTCTGTAAAAGTCCCGACGGAAATTATTTACCGACAGATTTTTTTTTGTCGAAAAATTACCGACGGATTTTTACTAGTTACCGACGGATTTTCCCTCTGTAAATTCTCCCTCCATTTCCATAAGGCGACAAACTTACAGACAAATTTTTCGTCTGTAATTACAGACAAATTTTTCGTCTGTAATTACAGGCAAATTTTTCGACGGATTTTTTGTCTGTAATTACAGGCAAATTTTTCGACGGATTTTTCGTCTGTAATTACGGACATATTTTCAGACGGATTTTCCGTTTGTAATTTAAACTTTGGAAAATCATGATTACAGACAAAAAATCCATTTGTAAATCTGTCAGTAAGGTTAAAATAGAATTTTTTTATTTTTCCAATTACAAAATAAACTTGTTTTCATACAAAATAAATATAAATTTAATACAAATTTTTATCTAATTTGTATTCAAATATTTATAATATTTCAAAAAATAAACAAATTCATCGTATTATCAAACTAAAAAAAAGTACTATAAACAAGCAAGTCAATATAATTCAAAATATAAACAAAGTGTATTGATACATCAACTATAATAATAAGTAACAAACATAATAAAGTCTATTGAGTAAATTAAAAGTTGTTAATGAGTATCCAAAGGCTCTAATTGATTTTTCTCATACTAGTAAATTAAAATACCTATATTGCAAGCAACTCCTATTCAATTTCTTAACTTATTTGAACAATTTTTGCTGCTCTAATAATTAATAGATGAAGTTGGTGAAGGAGGTCCTGTGTTAATTCCACTTATCTCATCTGCAAAATTCACTTCACTTGCTCTTTCTGCTGCTGCTTCTTCTTCTTCATCACTGTTTTTCTCACAAAAAAACTTTGCCTTTTTGTTCCTCAATAAAGATGCCCAGAGTGAGAACATAGACCCTATCATTAACTGAAGAATATTGGAAAATTTGGGCTTCCCATGAAGAGAAAACCATACAAGATCTCTCATCGGTACCAGGAAAGGAAATCTGCACCATGGCAAGCCTTCAGCTTGAATAGATACACTCCAAGATTCACCAAAAGAAAAACAACCTTTACTTTCTTCAAAGCTTTTGCAACTAATCAAAAGAAACAATTGAAAATCCATATTCAGTACACTCCAAGATTCACCAAATAGACAAAATGCATATTCCATATGGGATGGATTCCACTTTTACAGTCAGTGTAGAAATAATCAGCATCAATTTCATAATATAGCAATGCACCACACATATTCTACTCAATCTTTTTTATATCTCTACTCAATCCTTCTCAACAGTAAATAAGAATTGTGCTGAATTGATTATTCAGTCAAACAAGGCAAACTAAACGGATAAACCCTAAACATTAAAAACAAAAAGAAATTCTTTTAGACCATATGCTAAGTTGCTAACAGTCTAACCCCAATACCCAAGGAACCTCAAGCATGCAATGATTGCTCCACCAAAATATATGTCATACAATGAGACTTCAGATCAGATCCAGTAGCAAACTATGTACCTACTCAGTAAGCATGATAACAGGATGCCTTGCCCTTTGTAAACGTTCAAACATGCTGCACTCGTAAAGATATTTACTCGCAACATTTGAGAGGACAGTTGCGGGAAGTTGCTTTGGGTCGCCAACCTTAGATAATTTGCAAATGTCAGTATAACCTCTTACCTTATAGCAGAAGTTCAAAAACCTTTTTAAGTACACTTACCATTATGCATTTGGTTCCAGTTGACTTTAAAAGCTGAAGAGGAATAAGAGTAGCAGGTTCTAGAGCCTGAAACAGAAAAACAGATCAGGAAAAAAGGAAACAAGATGATTGCATATAAATTATCTATAACAGAACAAAGATATGTTTACTATGCCTAAATTAGGAACTAATCTCAGAAAACATCATAGCTTACAGCAGGTGAAGTTGGAACTCCTTGTCCGTGTGTATGTGGCCCTTATGTTTTAGAAATATATAATTCACAAGAACATAAGACATAACTCCAACCAATAAAGCCTAAATAATTACAACACAAAAAAAAGCATATATAATTAAGGACTGAAAAGCTTTTATGATAATAAAATAAATAAATATAAATATTTGAATTATCTAGGTACACAAACAAGATCAAAAGAAACACATTTGACATTTCAGTATATTAGTTTCTCTTATCCTATTGTGAACTATTGATTGATATCATTACAGTAGAAGCCAAACATTCATGGGCAATGAACAAGACAAGCTCCCGAATTTGGAAGAACAAATAAATACTGGTAGCGCTGTTTCTGCCTCATCAAGAGTGGAGTTTGGTTCCCCTGTTCAAGTAACTCGGATTAGCAATTTTTTCACTGATGTGCTTTGCATAGCTTCTCCAGAACTCGGATAATAGAGGAGAGTTGTGTTATGTAATATTATTAATAGAGGATAATAGCTACTAAAACTCCAGAACATTTCCTTTTCCTATTCAAGTGACAATTATGAACATAACAACTCCAAGCATGAGCCCTAAAACTGCAGTTTAGAATAGATTACCGAGCTTCCAGCTCTAAAAGTCTTCTCAACTGTATTCCCTGTAACATAGTTCTTGAGCTTGGTTCTCACAAATGCTGCTCCTTTTCCAGGTTTCACATGAAGAAACTCTAAACCATGCATCATGCAATTTCAAATAAACTAATGTCACATTATGCTCTAAATAATAATAAGCCCAGAACTTCACATTATGTCTCTTCGAGTGTACTCTCTACTAGTAATTATTAGCTTCCAATTTCTGCTTGATGCTTTAGATTTATCATTTTTTAAACAGAAATTAATTTGAAACCAACCTTAACGTGGCAGTGACATTATACTTGGGCAGCATCCTGCCACCAAAATAACCAGGTTAGTAACCAATTCCTATTTAACAAATCCATAGAATCAATTAGTGCACTAACCTGATATCTTTCATGAAAAGCTGTTTGGACTTTTCCACCAAACTTGATATCATATCGGAATATCTGCTCCTTACTCCTCAGCCAAGTAGGTCATAGACAAAGCTAATTTTATTTTCATTAATATTTAATCTGAAAAGAAGGTCATAAAACAGAAGGAGAAAAAAAAAGAACCTTTCAATATTCTATCTTAACATATCACCCAACTACTTCTACAACTTCCAAATCACAGAAGAGAGAATAATACTACAATAAATAATCCTAATACTATAATTTCTACATAGATAAATTTATCTGCTGCAATAAGTGATTAAGAGAAGCCATAATCTAGAAGTTCAATTCCATTCTATATCTATAAGAGTTCAAAGAATTTTACTGTATTGCTAGAACACTTATTAATTAAGAATATGCAATTCTAGGGTTCCAAAATAATTAACCAAGATGAAGGATTGAAAGCAATGCATTTATCCACACAAAAAAAATCACAAATAGAGTAGAATCGTGGAACAAGCTCAGAACAGGTGATCGAATTCCTAAGCTAGAAATTAGAAACATTTAAACAGAAGAAAGAGAATGAAAAGGGCAAAATTAACATCTGTTTCGAGATACCAGTATGTGATAGAAACTGTAACAGGAACAAGAAGCTCAATCAGCATCAACAACAACAAGAAGATAGAAACTGCGAAGAAAAATTGATAAATCTAAAATTGGCACAGAAAAATTGAACCCTAAGCAACAGAATCACAGGGAGGAGGCTCGTGCGACGCAAGGGATGATAGAGAGAGATCGTCCGACGCGAGCGGTCGCGGCAGCAGCGGAAGACGCCAAAAACTCAGAGGAACAACCGAACAATGGCAGCAGAGCGGCGGTGGAGGAGGAGGAGAAACGGAAGAGAGCGTGACGAAGAAGATCCATTGGAAAAAGAGGAATTAATTGCATGAAATTGGAAAGCTGAGATGCGCTGCTGATGGAGGATTTGGAAGGGTAAGTGTAGAGATTTGGAGAAGTACCGTGATTGAAACGAGGAGCTTTTCAGTTACAACTCTTATTTTAATATTTTCTGACGGAAAATTTTAAATTATAGACGGATTTTCCGTCTGTAATAATTTAATAAAATGTAGCATTTTATTCATTTAATTACAGATGAATTTTTTGTCTGTAACCATTTTTCACGAAAAAAAATTAATTTTTTCGACGAAATTATCGACGAATTCTCTTTTCCGTTTGTAATTTATGCTAATCCATTTTTTTTGTTTTTCGACAAAAAATCCCTCTGAAATTCCCTCTGTATTTCCGTGGAATAAAATCCGTCGAAAATATCAGTTGTAATAACTAGTTTTCTAGTAGTGAGAGTAGTTAGAATATTTTAACGTCATCTTTTTCGTATCTTTTTAATTGAGTCTTTAATTTTTTAAATTATAAATCTTATTTATAAGTATGTCGATAGTTAGCATAATTACATACAAATTATGCTTGTCTTTTTGGTTGTCTTAAAATTTTATCTTTTGTCTTGGAAACAAAATCTATTTTTTGTTTATATTTTTAGGAACTACAAAAAATACAAGAATTTTGTCAAATTATGTATATACTTATAGTTCTCTTCTAATAATCTTGATCATTATGGAATTTTAAACAATTCATATAATTCTCACTAATATTATTTCGTAGTAAGAACCTTTTTTTGTTGTAAATGGAGGGAAACTAATTAAATTTAATAAAATCTCAAAGAAAAGAAAATGTTAGAGATATAATCATTCATATATCTTCTTCTCAAATTAAATTTTTGGAAGAAGTGATATTATAACGTAATATCAAAATTTCTATAGTAAAAAAAGTTTTAAATTTGATTCATGTTGAACTTTAATGAAAAGAATTTTAGCCTAAAATAAATAACAAAAAAAATTTATACACAATTTATATAAACCCAAAAAATAAATCTTACATGAGAAGGCATATTAAAAATATAATTATTTATGCGCTTTTTGCTATAATTTAGATTTTTGAAAAAAATGATATTATGACAAATAAAATCCGATGAAATGTTTTATTTTTAATTTACAAATTAATTCATTTAAAATTAAGCTTGATTACCTATAACATAAGTCCAGTGTTTAACCGAATCGCCAATGCTGTGCCAGTCCTCACCCTGATGCAGCTTGGTGTGATGCACTCTTTCACAAATATTTTGAATTTTGTGGAGAGATTTTGATACAAGATTAAAGAACTTTCCAGCAAGTGCATGGATCACAACTTCAATATTAAGCTTAGCACTCAGTGCCATTGTCTTAAGAAAGGAAACAACTATTATGAAGCAAGAAATCAGATAATACTAATAATGTAATAAAGCTAGCTAGCTAGAACATCTGATGCAAGATATGGGACAATGAATTCAGATTTGTAGGATCTTATATAGAAAAATAAGCTACCTAAGCTACTATATTGTCAGTTTGTTCCTCCCTATTAATTTATTACGCTGCTAATAAAAAATTTTAATCAACACAAAAAAATAGTCAATATATGTTATTTTACTCGATGAAATTATCTAACAATGATTAATCACTAAGGTTATGTTTGTTTTTAAAGACAGACAGAACATGATACTAAGACAGAAACAATAGGATGGAGACACTAAAAATTATTGTTTGTGTATTGTGTTTGGATACGATGTATAAGACACTAATGTAATATCAAGTATTATGTTTGAATACACATAGATAAAACTAAAATATTATATAAAATGACTAAAATAACCATATAATTCCAAATTTTATATATCAAGTACAAACTAATTTAATATAGAATGAGAGTACGTACGAGTATAGACGAAATTTGAAAACATATTTGAAGAGACAAAAAATTTTAATAAAAAAGATATAATAGTATTTATATTAAAATAAAAATTATAAATATATTTATTTTATTTTTAAATTTATTATTAATATCTAAGAATACGTATGGTTAAGATTAATAAAAAAATAGATCTAAGTTTGATTAATAAAAAATTTTGGTTAAGTTAATAAGTCAAATTAATTTTAAATAAAAAATCAATTTTAAAAAAGAATCCGTTTTTACATGAAAAAAATTAGTTTTTGCACATAAAAATTTATTTTTATTTAGAAAATTAATTTTTTTATCTAACAACTGATTTTTCTTTAAATTATATAAAATCAATTACAACTTATAAATTATTTTTTTTTTTGCATTTTAAAAGATCAATTTTACTTTTAATAATATTTATCTTTTAAAAGTTTCAAGACTAATTATAGAAAAAATAAAAAGGGATAATAGTGGAATAGTAAAAAATATTTATGGACAAAAGGAAAACAAAATTTTTGTATACTAACTAAATAAATATTAGTCAAAATTATGGTAACAACATATAATCAAATATATAGTAACAATATATATATACATATGTAAAAATAGGTGGATAATGGATGTACTAATAGTAATATTAGATTACATACAAATTTTATTATTGGTTGATATGGTTTTTTCGTGATGGTATTATGATATGATAAATATTTATTTTTTATATTATATGAAATTTTAAAAAATTAAAAAAAAAGTAATTATTCTTTGTTATATATAGATATGTTTATTATAGATTTTTATTTTTAAAAATTATTTTACCAAACATAATTATGGTATTTATGCTTATTAAAAGCCATTTTTAACTTGATTTTATCAAATGCAAGTGCTATATCTTTTAAAAAGTAAAAATTTTTTCAAACCAAACCTAAGTCCTATTAATCATTATCTTCAGTTATTTATATATTATATTTTGACAATATATCTAAGGTATTGAGACACCTAAACATACATGCATACACATATCTCAGATATTAAATTATCTAGTTATGAATAAACATATGTGACGTATCCCAAGTAATGAGACATCTAGATATATAAATACACATATCACGAGTACTGAGTAGTCTATTTATAAACAAATATATGGTTTGTATGTATTTCGAATGTAACCGAATTATTTAATTTCAAACATTATTACTTATCCTGAGTATGTATTAGTTATCGGATTATATTTTTTATGATTTTTATATCACAGTATCTGAAATGTGTAACACATATTAAAATTAGTAAATACTCTACCAATTATATATTTTAACAAATATTAAAATTATTTAATTTAAATAAAAAAAATCAAAGAATATTTGGTATTAAAATTAATGTTAAAATTTTTTGAAAAAAATGTATTGATTGATTATTCGATCTTTAGATTTTTGTGACTTCATAAAAATATTTTTGTCCATTTACGACAAAAATTGCAAACTAAATTTGTAAGGTCTCATATCGGTTGAGGAGGGAAATGAATAAGAGTGTGGATACATCTCCCTAGCATGACGCGTTTTAACGAGTGAGTGTGAGGGGTTTCAGCTATCATCCCTATTGTCAAAAGCAAAATCGTGAGGCCTTGTGTGCCAAAGCGAACAATATCGTGCTAGCGGGTGGTTTGCGCTGTTACAAAATTCATTTAGCTAAAATCATTAAATTTTAAAGTAAAAATATCTAGTTTTTCTAATATTTTTGCATAAAATACATAAAAATATAATTTTTAAAATATTTTTTAAGAATATATATTTAATAGTTGGATATTTTTATTGTTTTAAAATATTTTAAAAATATTTTTATTATTAAAAAATTTAAAAGAATACTTTTATCAATAATTTGATAATTCAGATTTTTTTATTTACTCATTATGTTTATGAGAAAGTTAGAAAATTAATTTTTAATAAAATATTTTAAAAATATTTTTATTATTATAATTTGATAATTCAGATTTTTTTTTATTTACTCATTATGTTTATGAGAAAGTTAGAAAATTAATTTTTAATTAAATATTTTAAAATTATTTTTATTATTAAACAATATTTTTAACAATAATTTGATAATTCAGATATTTTTTCGATTTACTCATTATGTTTATGCAAAAGTTAAAAAATTAATTTTAATTAAATATTTTAAAAATATTTTTTTATTTAAAAAATACTAATTTGATCATTCAAATATTTTTTCCGATATACTCATTATGTTTATGAGAAAGTTAGAAAATTAATTTTTAATTAGTTAATATTAGTCGATTTAATTCAACGTTTAAATTTTTAATTTAAAATTTAGAGTTAATAATTTTTAATTTAAAATTTAAATTTAAAATAAACAAAATAATTTTAAAAATTTAACTTATGTATGTTGCCCAAAAAAATTGATTACCAATCATTACTCTAATTTTTATTAGACATACACAGATACTTTTCAAGTTTCCACACATCCATGGCATAAACACAACCCAACAAAAGAAATCATTAACGATGACTTTACATACATACATACATACATACATACATATATACATACATGCAAGGTTGGAATTTAAAAACATACTTCCGTCCTTATTCTATTGTTCACCGAAGTTCACACTTATTATTTAATTTATATAAACACTTCCAAAACAGTCCCGAAAACCTACCCCTTATTAAATTCCAACCATGCATATAACATGTTTCTAATTTTTTAGTAATTATTATGCCTTGAGAAGATGAGCATCCATCTCTTTAGTACATTTGTCAAAGTATTCCATGTAACCATAAGGAGCTTCCACATTATCATTAATTTTCTCATATTCAACTGTCCATTTAGCTGAAACACTTCCATTGCTGTTATCAATCTCTTGAATGGTGACCTTCAAGACCTTATACTGTTGATTTATGTCTCCATCAAAGAGATTGAATTTGATTGTCTTGTTCTTCTCATCAATGGATTCAATTGTCTCCTTGCATGTAGTTACTTTACCATCTGTTGCTTGACAAAAATCAAATTTAAAAAAATAAAAAAAAAAGGAAAAAAATTGAGGAAACCTGAGAATAATTATGTCAATTAGTTAACATAATTACATACAAATTATGCTAGTCCTTTTGTTTGTCTTAAAATTTTGTCTTTTGTCTTGGAGACAAAATCTATTTTTTGTTTATATTTTTAGGAACTATAAAAAAATACTTATAGCTCTCTTCTAATAATCTCATTCATAATAGAATTTTTAAACAAAATTCATATAATTCTCACTAATATTATTTCATAGTAAGAACGAACCTTTTTTTTTTTGTTGTAAATGGAGGGAAACTAATTAAATTTAATAAAATCTCAAATTAAAAAAATATTAAAGATATAATTATTTATGTATCTCCTTCTCAAATTTAATTTTTGTAAAAAGTGGTATCATAATATAATATCAAAACTTCTATAATAAAAAAATTTAAAATTTGATTCATATTGAACTTTAATAGAAAGAATTTTAGCTTAAAATAAATAAAAAAAAGAAAAAATCATAAAAAAAATTTATGTAAACCCAAAAAATAACTCTTACATAAAAAAAGATGTATTAAAAATATAATTATTTATGCGACTTTTACCATAAGTTTAGGTTTTTGAAAAAATGATATCATGACAAATAAAAATTCGACGAGATGCTTTCTTTTAATTTACAAATTAATTCATTTAAAATTAAGCTTAATTACCCATAACATAAGTCCAGTGTTTAACCGAACCGCCAATGCTGTGCCAGTCCTCACCCTGATGCAGCTTGGTGTGATGCACTCTTTCACAAATATTTTGAACTTGGTGGAGAGATTTTGATACAAGATTAAAGAACTTTCCAGCAGGTGCATGGATCACAATTTCAATACTAAGCTTACCACTCAGTGCCATTGTCTTAAGAAGGAAACAACTACTATGAAGCAAGAAATCAGATAATACCAATAATGTAATAAAGCTAGCTAGCTAGAACATCTGATGGGAGATATGAGACAATGAATTCAGATTTATAGGACCTTATATAGAAAAATAAGCTACCTACTATATTGTCAGCTTGTTCCTCATCACTATTTATTGCACTGCTAATACAAAATTTTAATCAACACAAGATATAGTCAATATATGTTATTTTACTAGTAAATGTCAAACCGGTACTTGTCCATTTTTCAAAATGACAAGACGACCCTTAATAAAAAAATACGTTCTATTACGGTCTCTGATCCTGTACTCCGTCTGCCAACCCGGTTCTTTGGTCAATTTCACGGCAAAAACTCGATAGAAATTGCTAACGTGTCATGTTAAAAAAATGGACAGGGACATAATTGTCTCTAAATTTAAATTGGTTAGGGGTTTATTTGTCCATATTATTTTTTAAACAATATTTTTTAATTTTTTTTAATTATATTAATATTTTTTTTAATAAATAAGTACAAATTAATTAATAAATTATTTAAATTTAAAAATATTATTTATTATGAAACCAAATAAATAATTTTTAAATATATAAATAATAAACATTGAAATTCAGTTAATACATTAATAATAATAACCCTATAATTTCAAGATAATTTTTTGTATTTTCAAGATAAAAATAATGATAAATTTATATATATAAGAATCTAATGAATAAATTTATCATTATTTTTGTCCAAAAATGCAAAAAATATAGTACAGTATTATGTACAATTAATAATAATAATAATTATTTTATTTTATTTTATTTTTGGACGGAGGACTGTTATGTCTAACAAAGAGAAATATTGGGGATTGACTTGTACATTAATTTTTGTTGGGGACTAAAATGTCCATTTTTAAAATCTTTAAGGACTGATCTGGGTAATTACTTTGTCGAAAAATGAACTAGGCCTGATTTGTCTGCCGGAAAACTCTTGGGATTGATCTGTGTATTAATTTTTCTTGGGAACTAAAATATCCAATTTTAAAATCCTTGGGGACTGATTTGGGTAATTACTCTAATAATTAATAAGTATAGAACACATTAGACATCACTAATACATAAATAAATAAATATTTTTAACATATAATATTTTAAATAAAAATATAATTTTTTTATTTCAAATAATAAATATAAAATATATAAATACAAAAATATAAATATTTTTTATTTATTAAGATCAACAATTATCATGCAATAAAATTTTTTATAATATTAAAAAATTATATTAAAATAATATTTTTAACTGTAATATAAAAATATAAAATAATTAAATTTTATTTTATATTATTTGATAAATAATTTAGATTATTATATTAAAATTTTATTAAATAATTATTTTGTTAAAAATATTATTATATAATATAAATTTTTATTAAAATATTTATAAAATATAATTTATTTAAAATATTTATTAACGTAGTTAGTTAATAAATTTTCATTTCTGTTTCCTTTTGTCGGAAATATTATATTATATAATAATACTTTTATTAACTAATTACGTTAATAAATATATTTAAAATAATTCTCTACAACATTCTCATTCCTATTTTTTTTTGTCGAAAACTACACTCTTAAAATATTTATTGACGTAATTTATTATTAAATATATATAATAATATTTACACCTTATCGGAAGCTACACTTTTAAATAAATTACATTTTTATAAATATTCAAATAAAAATTTATATTATATAATAATATTTTTAACGAAGTAATTATTTAATAAAATTTTAATATAATCATTTAAATTGGTTATCGAGTAATATAAAATAAATTTAATTATTTTATATTTTTATATTGTAATTAAAAATATTATTTTAATATGATTTTTTTAATATTATAAAAATTTTTATTGCATGATAATTGTTGATCTTAATAATTAAAAAATTTATATTTTTCATATTTATATATTTTATATTTATTATTTAAAAAAAGTATATTTCTCATTTAAAGTATTGTATATCAAAAGATATTTATTTATTTATATATTAGTAATGCTTAGTATATTCTATATTTATTATGGTCTATTAATATTTTTTTTATAATAGTTTTGATTTACATTTAATAAAATCTAACGGTTTATAACAATAAAATACATTCAATAAACACAAAATTATTGTACTTATTTTAGACATATCTCATTTTAATAATCATTTGTGTTATGATTTTTCACTATTATTATTGCTCCTTAGCCTCCATAATAAAAATGTAACATAGTTTATAATCTTGTTCAATAAACAATGGTATATGGGCTTGTTTTGCCAACATCTTTCTTTGTGTGTCTCTCTGTGATACCCGGGTAAGTTTTTTGTAAATTGATTTCATTCAAAACTTTAATTTCTATACATTGATAAATGTTAGTGTAAGATTTTTATATAGTTCCATATAAAAAAATTTAAACTCCTTTTTGTCACTATGGTTAATTTATCTAAACTATTAGTGTATTTAAGTAGTTATTTGATTTAAATAATGTCAAAATTCAACTTGAAGCTAACCATGAGAATCGACATGAAAATTGGAATCCACCTGTGAGTACAAGTCAGCCACTTCCAAAACAACTTGTAGCTATAGCACATTTAATTTACTCTCTTTTGCTGGTACACACAATAATATTCATAATTTATCTTCCTAGTTCTTTGTGCATATCATATATCTATGATATCCATATTTTTGTCTGCTAATACATCACAAAGATAATTTGATTTCTTTTTTAATCAGGAAAAATTCTCCTCTCTGATTAACAGAAATTTTTTTCCCTCTTGAGAAAATAGGAAACATCATTCATATACAGTTTGGAATATATTTTGAATTCTTTGCTACATTTTGTAGAAAATGGTGAAGCTCAACATCCCAGACTAGACATTCTAGGACCTGATCACTCACAACACAATCACAAGATAGATCATATTGGTAATATACTGATTTTAGGTATTTATTCATTTACAGTTGCTTCTTGGATAGTATGTATTTTTCTAATTGATAGGATTATAGGAAGCTAAGGACTTGTGAAATCTCCACAAAAAAAATTACTTAAATATCCTTATCTATATATAAGTTATGTAAGTAATCCTAATTCTTTTTATTTTAATTTATATATCGAAAATTTTATGTGTATATTATTATGTTCAATTTGTGTTTGAATTGTGTTTGATTTAATACATTTGGTTGAATTATATTGAATTTTATTATGGAAGTGAAAGAGTGTTGCGACCCAAAATGAATTATAACTGATACCAGAAAAATAGTCTCCTAATAAGTCTAACAGATTTGAATATAAGTTAAATAAAAAAATTACAAATATTTTTAATAAATTTACAAGTTCTAGAAAGAATGGTTATAGTGTTATACACTTTTAATAAAAGATAAAATAATTAAAAATAATTAGATCCTACCAATGACATATGGATATGGAGCATATAATATTTAGAAACACAACAAATAAAAGATACCCATTGCAGATTATTTTCCTTAAATAAAAAAGCTCATATAATTGATTATTTATTTCTGAAAAATATTTTTAAAAAAATAGAGTGAATTTTTATAACTTAATGTCTAGACAATACATCTATAATCTACATAAGATCGTATAAATATTATTATAAAAGTAATTTTATTTAGAAAATAATAATTTATATAAATAAGCGAATAAATAAGAGAGTTCTCAATACAGAAATCAAATCAAATAGTCCACATTGGGTGGCTTCACTTCTATGGATAACCCTTTTCTCTCTATGTCCATATAGAATAGGAAAAGTATATGTAACCAACAACATTTTTAAACAATGTGAATTAATAGGGTTAAAAGAGTAAATTAATCTTAAATTTAATTAGTAGTATTAAATTAGGAGTGTAGTGTATTGTTATTTGATTGGTGGTTGTTCATGTTGTTCAAGATAGTCATTGTTTATTTAACACTTCCCGAATAGAATAATAGATCTAACATGTAGCCTACACGTTGGGCTAGCAACGTTCCTACTAGTTGAGGTCTGAGTTAGATACATCTAAATTAACGTCATGATTGTTGTTAACTACGATTTTCTAATACGAGCCTCTTAAATTAATTCAAAACATATAATTTCAAATACAAAAAATCTTTGATCTTTTAAATATATAAGTTATCAAATCAAATCAATTAATACTTTCTCATTGAAAATAATTTTCAATCATACTATTTCAATCATAATTAAGGAATTCCAAACATATATCACAATTTTAAAGTAAGTGAGTACCAACAAATACTTCAATGCTTCAAAAATACATATTCAAGTAAAATCAAATATTCTAAAATAATATAAAATTTCATCAAATATACATAAAGTCTCATATAAAATTTCTAAGATTTCAGCTTCACAAAAATAATTATTCAACCATAATAAATCAATTATTCTAATCAAATTAAAATTCTTCAATAATAATTTTATAAATATAACTAAAAGCTCATAATAACATAAACCAAAAGTTAACAATTTTAAATATAAATCTACCCATAATTTGGTATCAAGAAACCAAAGATACCAAATCTGGAGTGTCAAATCAAAGGGTAAAGAGGGTTGAAGTATAATGGAACGAGAGAGCGCATAATTTGAATGGAGACAGTGGCAAGGTGGAGCTAGGTACAATTATGGAAAACTCTGGCAGCAACAATCTAGTGACAACAACGTCGACAGATAGACAAGGTAGGAATAAAAGAGGGCAGAGCTAAGGTAAGGTAATGGATGCAGAAGCTCAACGGCAAGGAGGACGGCAGCTCGGCGATGGCATCGGAGCAGTTCAGAATGGCAACACAATTGCTCCTTCCTTCCCTGTTAGCCTTCTTCCTTTTCCCTCTCGTTCTGCTCGCATTTCTTTCTACTTGTTCAACCTTCACGCTTGGACGACGACAGCGATGGCAAACGCGACAAAAGCATCTCCTAGCTCAAACCGTGATGCCCTTTCTCTCTCTACTCGCACTCTTTTTTTCTCCTTTGTTGCGACGACGGCGGCAAGGTTTCCCTCCAGCGGAAGCTCTGACCACAACGACAGTGACCGCAGCTTCTCACACCATTGTCCATTCCCCCTCACAGATTCAAACTGTGCTCCCTCCCTCCCTCCCTCCTACAGTGACTCAGCGGCACCATCTTCCTCTTCTTTTTCTTTCTTTATTCTTCTTGTTCCCCTATTCTTCCTCACTCCTCCCTATCTTTTCATTCTTTTTTTTTTTTCTTTTGCTATGTGTGACGGCTAAGTGAAGGGATGAAAGAATGTGTCCGTGTGTGATTAGGGTTAAGGGAAACAAAAGAAAAAAAAAATATCAAGTGGACCCCCAATATTATTTATTTACTTATCTTTTCTTCTATATTCCTTTTATTTTTGAGTTATTATTACAGGGAGAAATTTCTGCTCCATGGAGACCCATTCACATCCTAAACTTAAGACTAAATACCAATAATGAGTTCTAGATGTACAATTATATGTAAAAAATGCAAAGTGGCTCATCATTCAATGCTCCTCCGGCCATGTCTCTTCTACCTCCACCACTTTCACAACTATCGCAACTATCGCCCGTATTTTCACACATCGTTGATCATGATCTTGAGCAGCGATATGAGGACGACCACAGGGTGAATAGTGGGTACCTCGACAAAGATTTTATTTGATTGTATTTTTCATTGATTATTGTTTAGATTTTTAAGTAATGTTGTATATTTATTAGGAGAGTTTTATGGTGGCTAGACATAGGTTGACTTACCATGGCTAAGGTTTGACTTAAAAATAATATCTTTACACGTGGCGTAGGAAATCTCCATGTCACCTTGCATCGTAGGGAATTTTAGCCAACGCCGGTCATAATGAGGCGTAGCATTAGCCTGTCTTTTTTTTGACACATGTTGCTGCTTGGTTAGTTGGTCTTTTTCAGAATTTTATTTTGACCCTAGCTAAGAAGACATATTATATAGTAGTCCTTGATGCTTGATATATTTTCATTATTTCTTTCTTTTTTTTCATGTTGATGTGCTCATAAAAGATCCATACAAGTAAATAAGTGATAAACATCCATGAAAGGATCGGTCGAAATATAGCTTAAATGCTTGTTAAGTTATGAAAAAAACCTTAAGACTTAGACTAAAAAATCCATACTCATGAAGGAATGAACACTATCTTATAAAGTAAAAGTCTGGGAAAACTTATTGCTTCTGCAAATGAGTATGGAGAAACCCTAAAATCCTTTGGCTTTGAAATGCAACTCTCATTTTGCAAGGAGAACCCTTTGAAAGGTTAGTACTCCATTCTCTTCAAAATGGCTGCCTCAATGGAGTCAAGCCAACAAACTCTCTAGTGTGTCCAACAAACCCTCTATTTTAAGACAAGAAATCAATTGACTTCTCAGTTGTATACAATAACATTAATATCAGTTATATTAACATCAGTTGTATAATTGTGTATTTCATATACCTTCTTCATATTTAAATATTTAATAAAAAGATTCCTGTTACGAATAAAAAAAAGTCATATATGCCTTTTAAAAATTATTTAATCTTAGTTAGTTTTAACATTTTGATATTAAAAAGACTTCATTATAACATAAATGAGCTGAAATGAAATTTTTAGATTTTTTATCACATTTTTTATCCCTTAAAAAAATCTTTTGTTATTGAAAATTTTTCAAGATGAACATAGAAATAAAAGGGTTAAGAGAGTGAATATTACTACTTTCAATTTAGAAAATAGTACTCTTAATATAATGTTGGTTTGTAGCAAAATTTTATAATTTAAAGATGATATTATTAATTAATTTTTTTTGTCAAGTGTTATTAATTAATTTAAAAATGATAATATTTATTCTATCAAAATAATAGGGATCAGGCTGCAAAATGCATCGGCCAACAAGTCAAATTTGTTTTACAACTTTTAATACAGGCCCAAAAGTTTATCAACAAAAAATAAAATGTAAAAAAAAAAGGTCTCGAGAGAGAAAGAAAAAGGAAGAAAACTGTGTAGAACTCTAGAGAGGGTGAAGTCACAGTGAGTTCTCAATTTGCATTGCTCCTCATTCTTCTCCCATTCATTGCACTTTGTAGTTTGTAGAACGAAAGCTACCTCATTTATGATCTCTCCTCACTTTTCTCGAACCAAAGATATTTATATGTTCAGTTTTTAATACATTTTTTGCAAAAAAAAAAAAAAAATTTAATTCATTTGCCTAACGTCAATTCGTTTTTTCCTTGCAATGCTATATCTCTAGTAATGAAAAATTTTAAACAACTCTAACGGACAACAAAAATAAAAATCTTCAAAAACAGATCCAACAGTCCATCTTAACGGCCCACTTTATAACAAACGTTCAGTTAACAATTCGGCATGTAATACATACATATTTATATATCAATCCCAATAACCAAAGCCAATTATTCATTTATTGAAAGACCGGTCAGAACTCTATTTAAGTAGCATACAACTCCACGTATCTTATGCCCAATCTGCCAGCATCGCAAAGAGTACGAGGCGAGCAAGACGCCTGATTTGGACAGTCTCATGCTAAGATTCACCTGCATCGTAATGGTGTGTTAATGTTACGCGCGGTGCTGGCACTTTTTGACCGTAATGGCATTTTGAAAAGTTTGTCAGATAATTTTTTTTATTACATGGGCTAAGCCTGGTTCACGAAAAAAGAATAAAACAAAAATATTTAGATTGTCCAAAAGAGAAAAGAATTACAGTTATTTTTTATATGAAAAAAGTCCAGTTTAAGTTATGAAAAGAAAAAATGCCTTTTAAAGGATAATTTAAAAAAAGACCAAAATACTATTATATGAGTAATTTCTATTGTTTGATTGTATTATAATTTAAAAATTTGAATTTTATTTTTTCATAGTAAAATATCATGTTTATTTTAGGATACTAATATACTCTTTAATTTTGACCAAAAAAACCTTTCATAACGAATTTCAAGAAGAGCGAAACAACCTCTAGACTAAGGTCGATTAATTGCAAGGTTTTAAAAATTAAATTGGTCATCGAACCATTTTAATTATTGGTTTATTAGTTTATTAGTCTAACCGAAAAATTATTTTATAATAAAATAATAAATAAACACCTTACAACATAATTAGTTCTTTATGCATTAACTTTCTTCTTTTTTCTTTTAGTTCTTTATTTCTTTTTTTAATCCAAACAAAGATTCAACAACAAAAATTTAACAATAATAAAAATTTCATTATTCATTTTATTCAGTTCAAAACAAGATCTAATTTAACAAAATTTAATAAATAAATTCAGTTTAATGTAACAAAGAAGACTCAATCATATAGATAAAAGCTCATGCATTAGCATAATTTTAACAAAAATTAGTAATATTTTAATTTTCAAGAGACAGCAGACTGATCAAACTTAAAAAACTACACTAGCAATGCCACATCACATCACACCACACAATTTATACATGATTCCAACCAAATTTGGAAAACCAGATCTCTTAGCAGCAATAGTAGAGGTCCTTGTAAAATAGCCCCATTAGTAATGATATTATGTTTTCAAAGACATAATACCATAAGCATGAAGCAAATTCTTATGGAAATAATCAAATTTTAAAAGGTTGAATAATAGACTAGAATTAACTTTGCCAAGATATGCAGGATCTCACTTGGCATATCTCTGTCTCATTATATTGACAAGCTGCGAGAGTCTCATTCTAATCCCTTAACAATCACATATCTCAAAAGAATTTTTGTTCAGCATTCACAAGAAAAACCAGATATCGATACACGTCTTTTTTCCATTTAGAGTGCACATAGGAAAGATGAATTACTTTCACTTTAAATCGGTTAAAATTAAATTCACCAAATATTGATAAGGTTTGTTTTGATAAACTTAAAAAAAAAAATTTAAGTTATTTTTTTCTAAAAGATTTTAGAGAAAAATAAAAGTAATTTTATGTTTGGATATTTCATGAAAAAGGATCTTTTTATTTATCAATTATGTTTGGGTATAATAATATAAAAGTACTTATTTATTTATTTATTACATAAAAAACATCTTTTTTTTAAAGAAAAAAATATCTTTTAAAAAAATATGTAAATTACAACTTCTCAAAAAAAATGTTTTTCTGATTTTTTTAATACTTTTATTTTTACTATTAGAAATTTACTAAACATACTAAAAATAAAAAAAAAATATTTTTTTTACTGAAAAAATATATTTTTTTTTTATCAAAATAATGACGCTCAAACAAACACATAGTTCAAGTGCCTGTAGAAGATATTCCCTAGAAGGCATTAGATTCTAGTCTACAGCCTTCATAATAGTATCTAGAACTGTTGAATTCCAAACCCAGCAGATAGCATGTTTTCAACTTCAGGACATAAATCCAATTACATAGCCAAAGCTAAAGAACAAATATGGAAGTAAAATTTAACAAAATTTTATACTTTGGCAGGAGTCCGATTTGAATAAACAAACCATTTTCTCATTTGATGAATTTATATTTTTTCATATGATTCGGAGAGGAACGAAGTTAATCATTCAACAATTGAATCTGAGTAGTACTAGCAATAGCAAAATCCTAAACCAAAGAACAAAGAACCAAGAATAAAAAATTCAAAAAAAAAAAGCAATCTAAGTAGCACTAGCAGAATCCTAAACTTTTGTTCTTGCATCTGAACAGATCATTAAAAATATGAAGAACAAGCCCTAACAGTGAACACTGACCTTCGATCTGAGCAGCAGATAATGACGGCGATCAGTTGAGTGCGACGACAACCAGATGACTACGAGCAGACAAAGACCAGACGATGACCACTATTATCCTTCTTCTTCACTTCACCACTGACGACTCACGAGAGCACTCTGCCAGATCGAATGAGAAGCAAGGGGGCAGAACTTCAATCCGCAAAGAAAAAGGGATTCAATGGCTTTATTGACGGAAGACGCCGACCAGACGACGGCGAGAAGATGACAAGTTGACGACAACACCGAGAAGATGAATACAAGGGTTGGAACGAGCTCACGGAAAAAGAGAGAAATGGTTATACGGACGGACGGCGATCGAGCTCGACGAATGCACGGCGACAGTGGCTCGAAGAGAGGCTAGTGTTGGAGAAGGGGGATTTAGAGTTCTGATGGAGGCTGAGAGGAAGGAGAATAAGAGGCACCAGGCTAAGCCAAATTTGCCAAAAATGACAACGTTTTTTTCAAACCGGCTGGTTCCTGGTTCGGTGGTTTTCCATCGGTTTTTAAAGCAGCAGTTTTAGAAAGTTAATCGGACCGTGATTGCTGTTGGTTCACAATAAACCGATTAGATCGATCGATCTGGTCCGATTTTTAGAACCATAATTAATTGTAGGGTGTAATATTGTGAAAAATTTGGTTATAAAATTACATTGATATCTATTTCATGGTGTGTCTAAAATCAACTCAAATGTTTTGAGTTTATCTGATACATCATATAATTTGAAGCATTAGATTAGATTGATAATAGATCTAGTGATTTATATTTAATTTATAAATGAATTATTAAAAATTATAGTAAAAAATAACAAGTATTTGATATTTTAAAATTAGCCCATATAAAATTTGAGTAATAAGCCTTCGTTTCAGATGCTTGCTGTCGTTTCTTCCCCTTCATGGGGACCTTTTCCTTACCAGGTACCTCATACTTGCTACCGCTTCTTCCTCTTCGTGAGGACCTGCTGCTTCTTCCTCTACCGTCTTCCTCACCAGGTACCTTCCCATTTTAATGCAATTTTTTTATTTCTGAAAGTCCCTTGAACTTGTGTCGGACGCGATGCCTCTTCAGTTCTACCGGGATTTTCCTCAACGCCATTATCAAGAAGATTCTCATTGGTACAAGTTAATCTTCAAGGTTTTATATTTTGGCAATTTCAATTTTGTGCATTTTACAATTAACAAATGTTGATGATGATGATTGTTTTGTTTTGATGTGTGATTTGGTGAATTTTATTTAATCTGCCACCAGCTTCGTGGTGCTCAAGTTCCTCAATTTATTATGCTGCACCACACTCCTCTTTGCGTAAGAATTAGGGTTTAGGGTTTGCTTGTGCACCCAACTTCTACTATGTCCCTTTTCAACTCAATTGAAGTTGTAAACTTATTTCTTTTAATTTTCTCTTTTCATCATTCAAAGTTTCATCATATACTTCTGTTATTTAGATTAATCATAATACTGAGTTTTCTGTTATTTAAATTTCAAAAAGTTGTATTTTTTAGTGCTTTTTATTGTGAGATCTTTATATCTTGATTTAGAAATACTGAAGATGAGTGGATAGATATTTACTTTTGTATATTATAATTTGTTGTCCAATATTAGTTATATTTTGTTAATTTGTATTAGATTTTTAAACTGAAGCAATTCATGAAAATACATGATAATAAGCTATTTTCTTGTCTTCTTTCTTTTCTTTTCTTTTTTTATTTTTTCCTCTCTTTTTTAATATCATGTATATGAATATTTGCTAAAGTTTTAGTTATATCTTAGCTCCCTTATTGATGAATCTATGTGCCAATTAAGGATGTTTGTTTAAGATTTTTATTGCTGCTGAGCATTTTGAATCATTTTTGTTCTTGTCAACATATGTCTTAAAGTATGCTTCAGTTAGATATTAGATCAATGGTGTTTTATAGAGTTATTTTTCAAATTGGAAGTCTTCATTTTTCTCACTTTCAACATTTCTTTGTTTTTGGTATATTGATTTTTTGTTTGCGTTATTCACATTATCCTAAAGCCTGTAAACTTTACCCTATTCCTAATTTGCAGTATGTGATTATTATACTAAAAAGGTCGGTGCCTATAACTATTGGTGGGAATGAGCAGTCTGCAGCTTATGGTGAATTGGTATTTATTAGTCGTCTTAACCCCCTTACACAGCAACATTATAAAGAGTGGCATTTGGCATAGTCCGCTACAAAATGAATAGATATTGGGGAGGTAAAGTGCTTATATCTGATCGAAAAAGGAAGTAGCTCAGTTATACTCAATTTGATTAACATTCATAATTATTTATGTGCACAAAAAGACAAAATAGATATGTTCATAGCATTAACAATAACTTAACAACAAAACCTTTTAAGAGAGAATCACACAGTACCTCTATGAATTTTTGTTACTGGTTATTTTCAGAGGGAATCACAATGAATTATATATATTCAGATAACAATAGCAAATAAAAAATAGAACATCATGAACAGAAATATAAACTCAAAATTAAAATTAGAATCATAAAAATAAATACCAAAATTTTTTTAATCCTAACTCAGAAATTTTAAACAACCAACTAACCACTAATTGAATGAAATGAATGAAATAAGTAGAACAAAGAAAACAATTGAATGACTTCAACAAAACAGATTCATACAGCAAAACATAAAGGGATAAAAAAAATAAGCTAAATGAAACAAGTTCATATCTGAGGCTGAGGCTCCATTGAAACGCTCAAAATGTAGCGATGAAGGGGGAGACAGAGCACCACTGACTGAGATGCCTTTTCAAAAGATTTTTTCCCGCATCGGAACAAGACCCACTATACTAGATTTAGCCAATTCGGGTGCGGATGGGGATTCCCCAATAGATTCTACAGATTCGGATTTGGATGCCCCTGCGCATAAACATATGGATAGGGATGCCGATTCAGATGCGGCTAGAAAGGCTCGTTTGAGTGATTCATAAACCCTCGTCGGGATAAACAAGCAAGGGTTTCATCCTCTACTTATGGGAATGCTACTTCGAGAAATGCTGCTTCAGGATAAACTAGATATGTTGCGAGATAAACTGGATATTTTCCTATGGCTTGGACCCTTTCACTCGAGAACTCAAGGGGGGGAAAGAATTCTTCAACATAGTCACAAGAAGGTGGTCGTAGACCATTAGATCCCTAGAAAGAGGAGCAACTAAGAATTGACATGGTGAATTCTGTGGTTTCTGCCAGTTTTTAGTTTTTATATCATTATAGTACTTGGGTTTATATTATCTACTTGGCATAGAGCCTAAACCTGTTTTCTATTTACTTTAGTGAGGGAAGCCGTAACTCGATGTCCTGACTGTGCCAAGCGTCTAATGTAAGGTAGTCCACTCGATCGAAGGCTTCTAATGCGGGTGATTGAAGAGGCAATTGCTGTTTTCTTTTTTTTTGCTGCTAATGCTTCTCTTCTGATAGAGCCTTTTAGTGGTTGCTTATGTAGTTTCTGTCCTTTTAGATCAGGTGAAAAGCTTAGCGGGGATGAATTGTTATCTTTATTGAGTTCTGTTATCTCCTGGCAATAAACCTTGTTGAGAGAGCAGCACGAACCTAGGTTGATTATACAGGAATGGAATCATAGATTGAAGCTTAGGCAAGCCCCTTGCTGACAACGATGCTGGCTCTCTGAGACCCACGTTACCACTGCCTGTTGAGGACGACGGTGTAACACCCTAACTTTTAACACCTCATGATCGTACTAAAAGCCCAGGCGTCACTTACCTCTATTCTTTTAATTAGATACTATGTTTATTTAATATTGAGTTTTCGTGAATACGAACAGAAACTCTTATTAAGAAAACAAAAGGAGACTTTGTTTTGAACCACTTAATCAAAAAAGTATATATATTCACATAGCTTTATATACATAGACTTATTTCAAAGATCCTCAATACAAGTCCTACCCCTCTAAAAATTAAAATAATAAACGACAGAGGAAAAATAAATTCTAACAACTCAACTTGTGAAACTAATCTTCTATGCTCCTATAGCTCCGTACTAAACCTTCGCACCTGTAGCTGAAAAGAGTGGAGATAGGGGGTAAGAACTGGAGAGTTCTTAGTAGAATCGGAGTTAAAAGTTTAGTTCATTTTATATACTTGGTCAGCAATAACAGTCAACAAGGGACTATCCAGTTCAACAATTATAGAACACAGAATTCAAACAATCATTTAGCACATCCACAATCATAGAAAATACACTCACAAACAAATATGCGCAAACAAGTATGATGCATGTCTAGTGCTATCGCAGGCCATGACTCATGTGTTGGTTGCCTATCTGCTCCCGACATTACCCAGGTATGAGTCCCAAATATGACTTTCCACATGCATACAGTGTGCATATAAGTCTTATGGCCAAGTCGCATACAATGTGACTTTAAAATGTATTATAATATGCTTACATCTGGAAAACAGTTCTCAGTGTGTGGGCGTCCCCACTATACATTTGGTGTTAAGGTCCAAACAAGGTCGCATCTGCTCTCTTGTGGCAGACAGTCTTTTAAAGTTTTTTCTTTATCTTTGCCATCTGCTCTCCTGTGGCAGATATTCTTTTAGTTAATATATTCCTTTAATCTTTGTTCTCTGCTCTCCTGTGACAGAGATTTCTTTAATTATCTCTCTTTTCTTTACTTTTCTTTCTTCTTCTTTTCTTCCCTACCATTTCATAATATAATTTATCTTTGCATTATTCCCTCGTCTTTCCCTAAGCGTCTTATAGAAACGAATTATCAAGTACTTTAAACGAGTCTGTGTTCTCTAAAGCTTTTAAGATCACTCTGTTTGCTCTTCTCTGATTTATAATAATATTAATAATATTTTTAATATATAATATTTTTAATAAATTAATAATAACAATAATATAAATAAGATATTTTAAATAGTAAATACTATATATATATATGTCTTTTCTTAAAACTTAGTTTATAAAACCTTATTCTTAATCTTTTACTAATTACTTTTTAAGCCATGAATTTTTTAATATTTTATTTTTAATCTTAATATTTTATAAAATTATATTTGAACCCTCACTTTTTTTTATATTTATAAAAATAATCCTAAATTTTTATAAAATACCCATTGTTATCCCCGTACTTTATCTATTACCCAAAATACACAGAAATTTGTATAATTACAAATTGTACCTCAATTTTTATATACAAATACAATGTTATCCTTCAAAAATAAAGTTTAAATATTAATCTTTCTCTCATACCGAAATCGAAACCCTTAGCCATTCCCTTTCAAAATATTACTTGTATTTTAATCTGTTTTCGAGTCTTTCGATTACCAATTTTTTTCAACTTTTAATTTAATCTTTCAACTACCAAATCTCATCAATTTCCTCAAAATATCTTATCACAACAGTTCCAAAATCATTAAAACAACCACAACTTATCTGTTTTTAATAGCCAAACCAACAAATCACAAGCAACAATAATAATTCAATATAAACTCATTCAAACTCAAACAATAATCAACCAAATCAACATTTCACTTATCAAATTCATATTTAATTATTATAAAGTTACCACATCCTATTTCCGTGCGAAATTAAAATAATGGAAGCTCCGGAAAAACTTTTTGATCGAGCTGCTGAAAAAGAAAACGTCAGAAATCGTCTGTACCTCCTAGAACTCCAATTAGTCGAACTCAAGAGGAAGAAGAGCTACGTCACCGTCAACTTTTACCAAATAAAAGTAATAACAATGTATAAAAGAAAAAAATACGAACACTTTTATCAGATTAAATTTTTTATTGGAGTTACGGATCTCAAAAAATCGAACGCTGAATGATCAAAGGAAGTCACGGTTCGGTTCCCTCTTTCTCACACTCAGTTCCTTTCTTTTCCACGTTCGGTGACAAATGAAGAGATGTGAAGATGAAATATGATGAATATATATATATAAGCCATGTTTTAATTCTTCCTTTTGTTTATTGGATGACTTCGCCACTTTTAATAATAATAATAATAATAATAATAATATCATAAACTAGTTTCAGGAACTAGTTCAATCGTAAACTCGATTTCTCGAGAAGGAAAAAATCCAAGTATGTCTTTAGAGAATACGTCAAGAAATTCATTTATAACCAGAATCTGATTTAAACTTTATTTATCACCCGACACACTTGCAGCTAAAAGCATGAATCTCTGACACTCACTTCCACTGCAATTCACTATGACAGAATTTAAGTAATATCCCTTCGCCATCACCGATTTTTTTGACCCTTCAAACATAAATCGCACTGATAGTTCAAAACAATTTACTAGTACGTGATACTTCGACAACCAATCCAAACCCAGAATTAGATCAAGCCCAATCATCAGGAAACAAATCAAGTCATGGTAAAAATTCGGTGTTTAATTCAAAACAGGACTTGTTGACAACCTAATCTAGTCATGATAGCCTTAGAGGCAGAAGTATGTACTTGCAAATCATAGGCTAATATGGTTATCTTCAATCCTAACTCACTGGCTTTCACAAACGATATAAATGAATGTGATGCCCTAATATCAAACAAAGCAACTAAAATTTTATCACCAATTCCATAATTACCTCTGATCATGTAACAGCCCAGGCCACCCGCTAGTACGATATTGTCCGCTTTGGCACACAAGGCGTCACGGTTTTGTCTTTGACGATAGGGATGTGAAAGTTGTGGTAGGCTTAGAGAAGGGGGGTTGAATCTATGCCTTCCTTTTTAAGTTGCTATTATGACTCTTTTAAACAAAATTACAATTCTGATTTTGTTTGAACTCAGCAGCGGAAATTTATGAGATAATTTATTTTTGTCTCATGAATATCAGAAAACAGAACTCAGCAGAGAAGAGAAAAGCGAACACTAGCATGTATCCTGGTTCGGTTGCCTTGTGCTATGCAACCTACATCCAGTCTCCTCCACAATTATGGAAGAATTTCACTATAGTTAACAGTATTACATACACTAATTTCACACTCAAGTTCTAACCTAACTTGACATTGGCTATGCTAACTCCTAACTATTCACTCTTAGTGCTAACCCAACTAAGAAAGGGATACCAAACATGTATAAGATACAAGACACTTAACCAACCTAAAGAAATCAGAAGAATAACTCTAGGCTTTTCTCTCAAGTGTATTACTCAGCCTTTTTCCACTCATGGCTTTTACTTGAGTTTTCTCACAATGCCTTTTCTCACAAGAAATTACAGAAAGATAAACTTGGAAAAGTACATTACAATCAGTAAAACATGAAGGAGATTGACTTCTTCAACAGCCTATTTGCTATGTGACAAACCAGCTTTGCAAACCACTGATTTAGTTCTTCAGTATTGGTCGAATGCTTCTTTGATAGAAAGCATTATCCAAGTAGAGAAACTTCACAGGGAATACTTCACAGAACACTGTTCTCACTCTCTGGTTTTCTCTCCTTACCTCTGAATGGACAGCAAGCTTCCTTTTTATCTCCTTGCATGTTGCTTGGTTCTTCTTCCAAGGTCAACACCTTGAGCCTTGAGCTTCACCAACCCACATATTCATTTTTTTTCACCTTAATCCCCAGAGTGGAAACTCTCCTTCTGACTTCCTCATCTTAACCGAAAGTCATAAAACAGCAACCATTGAAATCTTCTCATGGTCAACTTGATCTTAGCCATTGAAAAATTACTTGGTCCCCAAGTATCACCTGTGACCGTAGATGTGAAACAGAATAGGGTAGAGAACAACTTTCCCTTGAATGCCATTTTCGGATAGAGCAGAGAGTTGGGAAGAAAGAGATGAGACCGAGTTGCATGTATGAGGAACAAATTTACCTATAACCTAAGCTTGATTTGGTTTGGATTTGTTGAGATGACTTCTACCTTTCAAGCTTAGTTTCTCTTTCTTGCTTCTTTGGTGACTATCTTGGTGAAGAAGCTCTTTCTCTCTTTCTCTTTCTTACTTTTCTGAAACTGATTTGACTTAGACCACATAGAGAGGAACGTTGCTTTGGTAAAAGCAAGTGAGAGGGAATGAAGGCTTCAATCTTGTATGAGAAGCTTGGTGGGATTAACTTGAATTGATGGATACAGGCTTAGATCGGGTATCCATTAGCTTGGCCCATTTTGATTTCTCAGCTTTGATTCCTTTTTGAGCTTTGTTTATTTCATTAACCCATTAGCCTTGTTTTATTTTCCATTCCATTTGGGCTGTAAATCAGATTTTGGCCTGCAGCAGTTTTATAAATAATTAGTAATATGAAATTATAATTAATCAACACTAATTATTTATTTGCCCAAAAATAATGTTTGTCATCACTAATTAATTTAGTTAATTTCTTAACTCAACCATCTCCCCCTTGATGACAAACATGATTTTAGCAATAAGCAAAAGAAATGAGTTTGAGTAAAGTTTAGAAACTCCCTTTGATTTTTATCATTTTCTTTCATGTTGCTCCCTCTTTCCTTTTCAAAATTTGCTCCCCCTGGATTTATGCTCTTCTTTTCTTTCCTGTTTACATATGCTTATATGGAACCAAACAAATACTATGTACCAACCAAAATGTATCAAACAGTGACAGTTTTAATGGCCAAAATAGAGTTTTAACACATCAGGGTCAGGGTCAAGATAGCAACATATCATAAAGCAAGTTTCCAACCTCATTCACAACAGTTTACAATATTTGCAAACAATTGCAAATCAAGCTTATTAAAATCTGCAGCAGTCAAACAAAGTTCACAAAAATAGTAATCAAAGGTAACTTTAGTCAGAATAGCATTCCAGCTATTGCTCCTATTACTCCCCCTTTTGTCATCAAGGGTTGATAATAAGCAAGACCCACAAAAACATCACTAAAAACCCTGCAAGAAAGGTCAGTGCACAATCCAAATTACTAACTAAACTACCAAAAGTGCAGCAGTATTCAAAGTTTTTACAGTCATCCAAGATAACAAAAATAAGTCCAACAGTAGCAAAAGAAAACAGATTTTATGAGACAGAAAACAGAGCAGCATCAATAGTTTTCATGAGACAAATTTTAGGCATCAGAACCATCCCCCTCTGAAGCAGCTTCCTCTTCAACATCAGTAGCAATGTCTTCATCATTATTAAGGTTATCAATGAAGGTCATGAGCACAGTCACCCTATCTCTTGATTTCTTCAGGAAGTTCTCATGCTTGCTAGCTAGCTTCCTTTGTTCCTTGCTCATGGCAATCAAATGATTTGATTGGAAAACAAACTCTTGAGCAACATCCTTGACCACATTCAGCAGAGCAGATTTCTTCCCAGTGGAAATGGAAGTACCCTCAGTGGAAGGAGGAGGAGAGTCATCTGGGATGTACTCTTCATCATCATCATCTAGAACCACTCTCTCAGATCGAGTTGGTCCTTTTTGCTGTTTCACTGAACCACCTCTCTTTAGATATGAATGTCTATTTTCATATTTCTCATTGGTCAAGTCAACACCAAAATACTCAAAAATACAAGTTAGAAACATGCCATAAGGAAGTGCTTTGTCTTTTTCACTTCTAACAGAATCAAACATGTATCTAACCATTAAATATGCAAATGAAAGTTCAGTTTTGGTGAGAATGGCATATAAAACAAGAGTGTCAGTGTATGAAACCCTTTGATATGAACCACTTTGAGGAAGTATGATGTGGTTGACCATTCGGTGCAACTGAGCACATTCATGTCCAAGGGCTTTGTGAGTGGGTGTAATGCCATCAATTAAGGAAACATGTTCACAGATACTAGCCAGGGCATCATTGTATGAAACACCAATTCCTTCATCCCACTTAACTGAAGTGTAAGCACTAGGCCCAACATCAGTATACTTCAAAGCATCACTGATAGTCTCATTGTTTAAAACTATATCTCGGCCCTTTACATATGAGTGAGCAGTGCCTTCATGATAAGTCATATTAGCATAAAATTCTTTGACCAACAAGGGATAAACAGGCTTTTTGATATCAAAAAGATGATTCCAGTCCAGAAAAATCAAGTTATCAACAAAAGGGAAACCTTTTCTTTTCAAAGAATGCAGATCAGCTAGAAAAGATGGACAAAGAGTACGATACTGGATAACCCCTTCATAAAAATCATTGTTCATGGTAGATTTGAATCTATAAGGGTTATAGTTCGAGTGAGAGGTCAAAAAGTGAGCTTTGTGATCAAACGGTCCAATGTCAGGTTCACTAACTGATTTGAGAGGAACTCGAGTTTTACCTCTCTGTAAGCGCACAGAAACTGACCTTGCCCTAGGTTGTTGTGGCTCAGGAACAGGTTCCTCCGTCGCCGAACGCTTCCCTTTGGATGAGGATGGCTTTGAAAAGCCAGGTTTTGAAGGCGTCGCCTTTGGTGGTGGTGTTGGTTTGACAGAGGCAGGATATCTTGGAGTGTTCTTGGTACGAGCCATGGGATCAATTCGAGGAGGAGAGGTAGGAGGAGAAGGTGAGGGAGTGAAAGTGGTGTCTTGAGAACGGGTTGAAGGTCTAGAATATCCTAGAAGTTTATGGATTTTCTCACGAGGTGCTCTTTTGGCAATAACTTTCTTCCCCATTTTTGGTTAGATTTAAGCTTTTGATGGAAGAGAGATAGTGGAGTGAGAGGGAAGAAACCGAAGGGTTGAGAAGAAGTTATGGAGGGAAGAGAGGGAGTGTTGGTAACCGTACCCCAAAAGTGGTTTTCCAAAAATATGCAACTGCATCAACTTTTGAAATGACATGAAAAGACCTGACCTCATAAATTTAAGATTTGATTTGATTTGAAAATAAAAACAGGAAATAAATTTTAACTTTGAAAAACCAAAAAAAATAAACTGAAAATCTTTTTGGATTATAAATATTAAATGAAAAATTAAAAAAAAGATATAGCCCATCACCAAAAAAAATGTAACATTCACATATGGGCCCAGAGATAGTTGGATTTAAGGAAACACATAGGACCACCCATGATCTGAATTTTGAGCATAGCCCAGTTCAACTAACTCTTGCCAGAAGCCCAGAACACACTGAGTGAAGGAAATAACCATCATCTGCCCTGAATTGTCTCATACCTGTTCATGAGACAAAATTGCTCCAGCAAGCACATCAGTAATTTTTAAACAAAGAATCATAATTCAAGATTCCAAGACTAGTCCTAAGCATGCAAAATCTGTCCTCAGGCAGTGGTTTAGTGAAAATGTCTGCCAATTGCTCTTCCGATTTAACAAATTGAATACTAATATCCCCTTTTTGAACATGTTCTCTTATTGAGTGAAATTTCACTTCAATATGCTTAGTTCTTGAGTGCAAAACTGGGTTTTTAGAAATGTTAATGGCACTCATGTTGTCACAAAATAAGGAAATATTTTCAGCATTTAATTTGTAATCAGCAAGCTGTGTTTTTAACCATAAAAGCTGAGAACAACAAGACGAAGCAGCTATATACTCAGCCTCTGTAGTGGATAATGCCATTGTTGGTTGCTTCTTACTTGACCAAACATTTAAGGACTTTCCAAGGAAGCAACATAAACCAGAAGTGCTCCTTCTATCAACTCTATCACCAGCAAAATTTGCATCACAATAACCAACTGCAGAAAAATCATCAATCTTAGGATACCAAAGACCAAAATTAGATATGCCATGAACATATCTAATGATCCTTTTAACTGCAGAAAGATGTGACTCTTTAGGTTTGGATTGGAACCTAGAACACAATCCAACGCTTTGCATAATATCGGGTCTAGAGGAAGTTAAGTACATGAGAGAACCAATCATTCTTCTATACCTAGTCTCATCAACATCTTTCTCAGTTTCTCCCTTATCTAATTTTGAATTAGGATGCATGGGGGTTCCCATAGGTTTGGCATTTTCCATACCAAATTTCTTAACTAATTCCTTGGCATACTTCTCTTGGTGAATAAAAATACCATTTTCAGTTTGTTTAATTTGCAGCCCAAGGAAAAAATTAAGTTCACCCATCATACTCATGTCAAATTCACTTGTCATGAGTTTTCCAAATTCAGAACAAAGGGATTCATTGGCTGATCCAAAAATAATGTCATCAACATATATTTGGACTAGAATAAAAGAATCATTAGAGTTCTTGATAAATAGAGTTGTGTCAGTGGTGCCTCTTTGAAAACCATTTTTCAAAAGAAAAGAGCTAAGTCTCTCATACCAAGCTCTAGGAGCTTGTCTTAAACCATAGAGAGCTTTAGATAGTTTAAAAACATGATCAAAATGCTTTTTATTTTCAAAACCAAGAGGCTGCTCCACATACACTTCTCTATCTATCACTCCATTCAAGAATGCACATTTCACATTCATTTGGTATAATTTAAAACCACAATATGCAGCATAAGCTAAGAGAAGTTTTATGGCTTCCATTCGGGCAACAGGGGCAAAGGATTCATCAAAGTCTATTCCTTCTTCTTGGTCATATCCTTATGCCACGAGCATTGCCTTGTTTCTTGCAATGCTACCATCTTCTCCCAACTTGTTCCGAAATATCCACTTAGTGCCGGTCACTTTCTTTTCACTTGGCCTTGGAACCAAAGTCCATACTTTGTTCTTATCAAACTCAAGAAGCTCATCCTCCATAGCTTTAACCCAAGAGGGGTCACTAAGTGCCTCCTTGATGTTTTGAGGCTCTATTTGTGATAGAAGGGCTATGTTGGATCCTTCATTTCCCTTTCTAGTGGAAGACCTTATTTGCACTCCATGAGAGACGTCCCCAATGACAAATTCCTCAGGATAATTCTTCAAAAATCTCCACTCACGAGGTCTGGTGGACTTGGAGGCAGATTCAGTCACCAAGGGATTTTGGGCGCTGCTGGCTGCAGGATTTCTTTCAGATTCATGAGACAAAATGGAATTGTCTTTTGAATTTTCAGCATTTGCAGTTTCTGGTTCAGCTTGTCCAGAATTTTCTTTTCCATGATTTTGAGCAGTTTCATCCTCCTTTTGAGCTGGATTTCCTGCATCACAATCTTCCAAAATGCTTTGCACCAAGTTAGTATCACAAAATGTAACATGTATGGACTCCTCAATAATTCTAGCATCTTGATGATAAACTCTATATGCTTTACTAGTTGTGGAATATCCTACAAACAAACACTCATAAGCCTTTGGATCAAATTTACCTAAATTTTCTTTGTTATTTAAAACAAAACATTTGCATCCAAAGATGTGCAAGTAATCTAAGTTTGGTGGGTAGCCTTTCCAAAGTTCATAAGGGGTTTTCTTCAAGAATTTCCTTATGATTGTTCTATTCAAAATGTGGCAAGCCGTATTTACTGCTTCAGCCCAAAGAAATTTTGGAACATTACTCTCATAAAGCATAGCCCTTGTCATCTCTTGTATGCTTCTATTTCTTCTTTTCACAACACCATTTTGTTGTGGTGTTCTTGGACAAGAGAAGTTGTGAGATATTCCAAATTCCTCACAAAAGGATTCAAACAAATTATTTTCAAATTCAGTTCCATGATCACTTCTTATAGAAGAGATTTTCAAATCCTTTTCATTTTGAATTTTCTTGCAAAAAGGTTCAAAGGCCGAAAAGGCTTCATTTTTGTGTGCAAGAAATAAAACCCAACCAAACCTAGTATAGTCATCCACAATCACTAAACCATAATGTTTACCACCTAGGCTTTGAGTTCTTGTTGGACCAAATAAATCAATGTGTAGCAACTCAAGTGGTCTTTTGGTAGATATGTCTTCCTTTGGTTTAAAAGAACTTTTTGTTTGTTTTCCCATTTGGCAAGTATCACAAGTGATGTCTTTGTCAAACTTTATCAAAGGGAGACCTCTTACTAATTCTTTCTTTACAAGTTTGTTTATTTGAAACATACTTGCATGGCCCAATCTCTTGTGCCATAACCACTTTTCAGATTTTTTAGAGTGAAGACAAGCTACATTTTGATCCTTTAGTTCATCAAGAGTAAGTCCATACATATTATTGAAACGCTTGGCAACAAACATCACTTCATTTGTCTTTTCATTAACAACACAGCATTCAAGCCTTTTGAAAACAACTAAATATCCTAAATCACACAGCTGATTTATACTCAAAAGATTGTGCTTTAAACCAAATACCAAAAGCACATCATCAATGAGTGTAGATTGCTCATTACCTACTTTTCCAACAGCAATTATTTTACCTTTTCCATCATCTCCAAAGGTCACAAAACCTCCATCATACTTACTTAGTTTGATGAAGTAGGTTGACCTTCCAGTCATGTGCCTTGAACATCCACTATCCATGTACCACATGTCCTTTTTGTTCTTGGATGCTAGGCAAATCTGCATGATGAGTTTTAAGTAGCCTTAGGTATCCAAATTAATTTGGATCCTTTGAAGTTAATCCATCTTGGTTGTCCAAGTGCATTGAAATCACAAACAATATTGTAAACCTTTTTTTTAATAATTCTTTTTTTAATGAAGCATTGTGCATATGAGTGACCAAATTTCTTGCAATTAACACAATGATTTTCTGATGTGTGCCGCTGAAATTGAGGTGAGTTATATTGCTTGAAATGATTAAATGGTTGGAATTTTCTGGTTTTTGGAGGAGATGCATTTCTTTTGACAAACTGTTTTTTATTAAAGTTATTCCTCTTTACAAAAGTATTTTCACCAGAATTTCTTTGAACATTTTTACCTTTCGAATATGAGGTTTTGTTGTAAAATGGTGGTTTCTTGAAAATAGCCTCATTATTCGAAATGTAACCCAAACCTGGCCGGTTTGAACTCGGACCAGTTCTTGGTGAAGGCTTAGTTTCACTTGTGTATACTTCATCAAATTTTTCTTCAAGTGTTGGAGTATTTTCAATACCAGATTTGTTTGGTATGGTTTTGGTATTTGATGAAGAAGCCATAAATTTTATAGAGAAAATATTAGAAACTGCATCTTCCTTGGCTATGTAGCCTAAACCAGATTTTTCAAACAATGGTCTTTGACTTGCAAGTAATTTGTCCAAGTTACTAGAACCTTGAGCAAATTTTGCTAAGTCACCGTTCAGTCTTTTAATCATATCATTTAATCTTTCATTTTCAGCAATTAACTCATGTGAAGGATCCACAATGTGCTTTCCTTTTAATTTTTCAAGTTCAGATTTTAGAAATCTGTTTTCTTCAATGATGTCCAAAGCACATTCAGTTTCCTTTACTTTTTCTTTTAAAAATTCATTTTCATCTCTTAACACATCTCTTTCAGATCTGCATTAATTTTATTTATCAAGCAGTTTTGATGTGTTTAAAGTGAGATCATCAATAATGGCATGCAAGTCCTCAATGGTCAAATCATAATAGTTTACCTCATCAAGATTGTTGTTTCCAGCCATGAAGCAGTCTTTGTCATCTCCTTCATATTCTTCTTCTTCATTTGAGTCATTCTCAAGATCCTCCCAAGCTGCCATGAGTACTCTCTTCCTTTCCTTCTTTCCTTTGTCCTCCTTTTTAAGCTTTGGACAGTTTGACTTGAAGTGTCCAGCCTCCTTGCAATGATGACACGTCACCTTGCTCAAGTCTATCTTGTGCTCCTTTGAACTTGAACCCTTGTATTTGCCCTTGCTCTTCATCATGCTTCTAAATCTCCTAGCAAAAAACAAAAGCTCGTCATCTGAAGTACCATCACTAGACTCACTCTCTTTTGGTTCTATTTATGACTTGAGGGCTATTCCCTTTTTCTTTGAGTCTGTGTTTGTGTGTGTGGCTTCATAGGCAAGGAGTTTTCCTCTCAGCTCATCATAGGTTATGGGACTTATGTTGTTACTCTCGGTTAGGACAGTGGTAGTGTTTTCCCACTCTTTTGTGAGACTTCTCAGGAGTTTTCTCACCAAGGTTTGTTCTGCATAGTTTGTACCCATAGCATCAAGGTTGTTGATTATGACTGAGAATCTCTCAAACGCTTCATCAATGCTTTCTCCATCCTTCATGCTAAACATCTCGTACTCTTTTCGCAACATATCAATCCTCGTTTCTTTGACTTGTTTAGTGCCTTCGTGTGTAACCTGGAGTTTTTCCCAGATTTCTTTAGCTGTCTTGCATCTAGACACCTTCCAGTACTCTTCAAAGCTGATAGCACAGTGAAGAAGGTTGATTGCTTTAGCGTTCAACTCTATCTTCTTCTTGTCATCTTCATTCCATTCAGCTTCTTCTTTTGGAGTCACCACTCCATCAGCACTTATTTTTGTTGGGATCTTGGGACCACTCACAACGATCTTCCATATATTGTAGTCAATGGATTGGATGAAGATCCTTATCCTTTCTTTCCAGTAGGAATAGTTCTTCCCGTTGAAGAAAGGTGGCCGATTGTTTGACTGGCCTTCAGTGAGGGTGTAAGCAACTGTGGTTGTGCCCAAGTTGTTTGCCATTAGATCTTTTCTCCAAGCGGTTAAGCTTGATTCTTGAGACCTCAGCTCTTGATACCAATTGAAGGTTGTGGTAGGCTTAGAGAAGGGGGGTTGAATCTATGCCTTCCTTTTTAAGTTGTTGTTATGACTCTTTTAAACAAAATTACAATTCTGATTCTGTTTGAACTCAGCAGCAGAAATTTATGAGACAATTTATTTTTGTCTCATGAATATCAGAAAACAGAACTCAGCAGAGAAGAGAAAAGCGAACACCAGCATGTATCCTGGTTCGGTTGCCTTGTGCTATGCAACCTACATCCAATCTCCTCCACAATTATGGAAGAATTTCACTATAGTTAACAGTATTACATACACCAATTTCACACTCAAGTTCTAACCTAACTTGACATTGGGTATGCTAATTCCTAACTGTTCACTCTTAGTGCTAACCTAACTAAGAAAGGGATACCAAACATGTATAAGATACAAGACACTTAACCAACCTAAAGAAATCAGAAGAATAACTCTAGGCTTTTCTCTCAAGTGTATCACTCAACCTTTTTCCACTCATGGCTTTTACTTGAGTTTTCTCACAATGCCTTTTCTCACAAGAAATTACAGAAAGATAAACTTGGAAAAGTACATTACAATCAGTAAAACATGAAGGAGATTGACTTCTTCAATAGCCTATTTGCTATGTGAAAAACCAACTTTGCAAACCACTGATTTAGTTCTTCAGTATTGGCCGAATGCTTCTTTGATAGAAAGCATTATCCAAGTAAAGGAACTTCACAGGGAATACTTCACAGAACACTGTTCTCACTCTCTGGTTTTCTCTCCTTACCTCTGAATGGACAGCAAGCTTCCTTTTTATCTCCTTGCATGTTGCTTGGTTCTTCTTCCAAGGTCAACACCTTGAGCCTTGAGCTTCACCAACCCACAGATTCATTTTTTTTCACCTTAATCCCCAGAGTGGAAACTCTCCTTCTGACTTCCTCATCTTAACCGAAAGTCATAAAACAGCAACCATTGAAATCTTCTCATGGTCAACTTGATCTTAGCCATTGAAAAACTACTTGGTCCCCAAGTATCACTTGTGACCATAGATGTGAAACAGAATAGGGTAGAGAACAACTTTCCCTTGAATGCCATTTTCGGATAGAGCAGAGAGTTGGGAAGAAAGAGATGAGACCGAGTTTCATGTATGAGGAAAAGATTTACCTATAACCTAAGCTTGATTTGGTTTGGATTTGTTGAGCTGACTTCTACCTTTCAAGCTTAGTTTCTCTTTCTTGCTTCTTTGGTGACTATCTTGGTGTAGAAGCTCTTTCTCTCTTTCTCTTTCTTACTTTTCTGAAACTGATTTGACTTAGACCACATAGAGAGGAATGTTGCTTTGGTAAAAGCAAGTGAGAGGGAATGAAGGCTTCAATCTTGTATGAGACGCTTGGTAGGATTAACTTGAATTGATGGATACAGGCTTGGATCGGGTATCCATTAGCTTGGCCCGTTTTGATTTCTTAGCTTTGATTCCTTTTTAGGCTTTGTTTATTTCATTAACCCATTAGCCTTGTTTTATTTTCAATTCCATTTGGGCTATAAATCAGATTTTGGCCTGCAGCAGTTTTATAAATAATTAGTAATATGAAATTATAATTAATCAACACTAATTATTTATTTGCCCAAAAATAATGTTTGTCATTACTAATTAATTTAGTTAATTTCTTAACTCAACAGGATGCTAGCCGAAACCCCCACACTCACTCGTCAAAACGCGTCATGCTAGGGAGAGGTATCCACACCCTTATAAGGCATGCTTCGTTCCCCTCCCCAACTAATGTGAGCCTTACAATCCACCCCCCTAAGGGAGCCCAGCGCCCTCGCTGGCACATCGATCCGGGTTCTGACTCTGATACCATCTATAACAGCCCAAGCCACCTACTAGCACGATGTTGTCCGCTTTGGCACACAAGGCCTCACGGTTTTGCCTTTGACGATAGGGATGCTAGCCAAAACCCCCACACTCACTCGTCAAAATGTGTCATGCTAGCGAGATGTATCCACACCCTTATAAGGCATGATTCGTTCTCCTCCCAACCGATGTGGGCCTTACAGATCAGAGTATCTAATCTCTCAGTCTCATCCGTTGACATAGTAAACACACGTTCCTGCTGCTGAACTCTCTCGGCTTCCTATCTCTTCCTCTCTGGGTAATTCCATGATAGATGTTTGGCTCCACAACAGTAATAGCATATACCCAAACCCACTCTGCATGGAGTGTTAGGATGATATGCCCCATATCTCCTACATGTCAAGTTATTGGAAGGATTCTGAATCTACTTTCCCTTGCATCATCCTTGGTTGTTGTTATTGTTGTTGTTGAACCTTTGAAAGTTATTCTGTCCTTGAGATGGTTGTGGAATATAGCCTCCTCACTTGAATTTTTGACCTCTAGGCGCAAAGTTCCTTCCCTGATCCCTCCTAGCGAACACTTGGTGATCACCTCGTCCAATGCCGCCTTTTTCATGCAATCCTCAGTAACTCTGCTCTTGTTTACCAGTTCAGAGAAAACTTGATATTCATCGGGACCACTATACTCAGAATGTCACTCCAAAGTCCACCTTCAAAATTGATGCACTTTCACTCTTCAAAATTTCCTAGATCTCCCTGACAAATCCTAGAAAACTAGCACAGCTCCTTGAATCAATTGGTGTACTCAAATACCGACATTGAACTCTGATTCAACTGTAGTAACTCGAGCTCCTTAGCCATCCTAACTGAGTTGGGGAAGTACTTCTTATAAAATTCAGTTTGAAAGACATCCCAGGGTATCACAACATTGTCTCACTGCAGAAGGTGTCAGGTTTCCTGCCACCAATGCTGAGCATCACCCACCAGCTGGTAAGTGGTAAACTCAACACACTGGTTCTCATGCACTTGTTGCACTTGCAAAGCCCACTCCATCGCCTGAAACCAATTATCATCTTCTGTGGGATTTATGGTTCCTCGAAAAATCGGTGGATTTATCTTTATAAAGATCGCTAAGGTCATCGATCTATTTCCACCATTACCTCAATTTTCATTATTAATTTGCTGTCCAAGGACCTCAGCCGTTGCCTGCATAGCCACGACCATGTTCTCCAGAGCATTTATAGAGTTCACACGATTATTCGCAGTTGTTTCAGGTCCCAAATTACTATTTCGACCTCTGCCTCGACTGTGTCTGTGTCCATGAGTCGTCAATTGGTTCTTGTTCACACCAAACAAGTGATATCAAGGTGATCAGTCTCAATATCTCAAGTCTAGTGCTTCAAAGTCCCAAATGTATACTCATGAACAAATATGCCATATATATCATTTAGATATCCTAATTAACATTTGAACACACCCAGCCCAGAAGCATAGTCAGTCCATCCCTCAGGCTCTACAATAACGAACTACTATGATACCATAATGTAACACCATGTAAACCCCACAAAATAAATAAATAATTAGCCAATAAATTAATTATTATTCAAAAAAATTAGAGAATTAAATTTTTAAAATCTAGAGAGGTGAAAATATTAAAAATATAAATTTTGATACTAATTTTAAAGTTTTTTACTCAAAATTAGGCCAACGGCCGAACCGATTGAATTGGGCCCAAGGCCCAACCCAATCACCCTCACTTAAGTGGTTTCAGGCACTTCTCCCTTAAACAAAAGGGATTCAACCCTTGTCACAATTCAATTCCACAAATCTCTCAATCAATAGCTCTGATCGTCGCACTGTTTACGGCCATGCGATCACCGTATCGAGCTCTTCAAAACCATCCAAACAAAGTGATAAGTAAATTGAGTTTTCTCACCTATCTTTCTTCTCTAAAATTTTGAAAATTTTAGGTTTTAGTATTGAGAAATTATATAATTTTGGTGGTTTGGGTGAACTCTAGCAACAAAAAATTATTGGGTTTTTCCAATTGTCCACGGGTAACGGTAAAAAACTCAAAATTCTTGTGAATTCTTTAATTATATGAGGTTAGGTATTAAATTTGTGAATGTGTATGTGATTATGCCAAATTACGTGGTATATATGTAAATTGGAACCAAATTGATGAAGTTGGAGGCTTGAGTTTGAGTATTGGTGTAACACCCTACCATACAGAGTCTTATGCTTAAGTCATAATTCAGAGATGGCAAGGTATTACGACCTCTAAAATAAAAATTTAGTAAGTATAGTAGTATGAATGATCGATTATAACTAGGAGCCTTTGTAGAAAAAGGGGTAAACAAAAATCGCAACTCGAAAGCGCAACACTCCGATCGATAACGTAACGAACAAGGATAACTAACGCGAAATTATATATATACAAAGGGGTGTCAAAAACAGGAATATCAAGACTCAAAATCCGGCTGCGAAGATAACCGGTCTGAGCATAGCAATATATACATATGATAAAATAAGGAAAACCCCAAAGGAAACCCAAAGGGACACAAATACAGAAAACCTATTCTCCAAAATCTCCCATAAGAGGAGTCATCACAGTTTGTATTATTTAATGGAGATAAAAGTATCTAAGCAAAACATATAAACTAAAATAGAGTCCCCAAGAACAAAGGATCTTCGCTAATCCAAAAGTCTCCAGCAGGCCTCAGCGAGAAACCTCCCGTCCTGCATCTGAAAACCACAAAATCCGCATGGGTGAGAACCAGATGTCCCCAGCATGGTAACAACTTCCACATATATAATACATAATAATAGAGGAAAGCCAAAGGCAATCCTAGAACTTCCTCCAGATAATATCAAAGCTTATAAACAAGCTAAACCATATGTGGCGACTGACTAAAAGATTCTTCAGTCTAACTAATACTTTCCTTTCCAATTCCTTTACCCCTCCCAACCACCAGCAGGAGTATAATGTAGCAAACACAGTTATATCAGACAAGAAATATTCAAATAGGAACAAATAAGGCATTTAGACAATTAGCAAGTAATATGCAGTTAAATAGGCAATCTCAAACAATTCATATAGTATGCATATGATGAATGCCTGTCCCTAGTGGCTGATGATATCATCTGTCGGTTATAGAGCCAACCCGACAAGTCCTGGTAGCTAACCATTGGACTGTCCCTCTGTCGCGCATCCTCAACTCGAGTTATACTCATCATAAACTTGATCATAATCATGATCCATATCCATCACCCTCACTGGTGAATATTTACGGGGGTGAGCTCATCCGGGGCTTTCACAATGCCCGGCCACACTTACGACATAGGGTCAAAAGAGCTTCGAGTCTCAACCTGGAGCACGTGGTGGCTAGCCACTATTTCCTCCCAGGGAAACTCTCATCTCCAACAGTAGAAGTGCAACATTCACAATTCATTCAACAGCATATATGCATTTATACATAGCCATAATCATGGCTCCGCCGTAACACGGCAATAATCTAGTCATCCGGCTCACGGTTAAATTCATAACCAGCCAATTCATTAACAATCACGGCCCTTCGGCCCATGGCATAACAAGCACTTCCACCACCATCCTCCGCATCTCACATAATCATCTTTGATCCTCATTGATCATTCATTTTTTTCTTGCTTCACTCGCAAGTTACCACATTCACTAGCTCTTTTTCTCATAGCTAGACATATCATAATGATTTAAGACATAAGTGGTGAGATCGGAAGCTTAAAAGTATGAGATTTGGCTTTTAAAACTCAAAAATTAACTTTGGGATGAAAACAAGGCCCCGCGTACGCGCACTCCACGCGCACGCGTGGATGGACACAAAACTCATCGACGCGTATGCGTCATGTACGCTAACGCGTGGATTGAAAAATAGTCAAGCGACGCGCACGCGTCAGCCACGCATACGCGTGGATACTCTCGTGCCCCAGGCACAAAACTGGCACAGTTCTGGCACAACTCTCTGGAAAATGGCTGGGCATTGGGTGCAGCACATCGGCGCACCCGCGCACACCACGCGCACGCGTGGATGGCGTTTTCTGAAATAACGGCGCGTACGCGCCAAGTGTGCCTACGCGCGAGGGGTCATTCTGCTAAAAATTTTCTAAGTTAAAAGCTGCAGAATTCACAGATTCAACCCCCAATCTTCCAACGGACCTAACTTTCTCATTTTAAATCGTTTTTCACCCGTTCTTCGAACGGCATGGACATCCCGGATCCAATTTCATTTTTAAACAGATTTGGCACAAAACGAAGATCCATAGCCCAAGTTATGTCCCATCAAAGTATGCCCAAAACCATATTTTTCATACAAAACCACAAAGTGTCATTTTCAAAACAAGCCATTTTCAACTCTTTTCAAAATCAATCAAAACATGCCAATTTCATCCCTTTTCTTTGAAATCAATCAAAATATATCAAATTCAACATCAAACCTCCTCAACTCACACATTGACACTTTACCACAATTCACCAAAATCACTATCCCATCATTTTAACCCACTTCACCCAAGTGGCTCAAATTCAAACACATTGATATATCATATACTCTTCCTCATGCCAATTTTCAACAACACAAATTCCAATAAATCATCATTGTACACAATCAATATCATACTCATCATCAACATGGTTCAACCCACAATTCAACCATAATCAATCATCAAGCATATATCACAACATGCATATTTCTCATACATCATACCATCAAGGCATCAATAATCATCATCACATATATGACCACATCATATATTTCAACCATTCAACAACACCAACAATTCAATACCTATCTTAGGGTCTCTAGCTTAAGTATTTCCTACCACATTACATATTAGATACGAGAAACCGAGACCATACCTTAGCCGATTTCCCAAGCTCAACCGGAGCACTTCCAAACCACTTTTCTTCAAGCTCTCAAGGCCTCAACACCTCCAAGAATAGATTTTTCACCACCAAATCCTTTTTTTAAGCTTTCCAAAATCACCAATCAAGCCCCAATATTCACACATACACAACCTAAGCCACAATCATCATACCCATACACATCATCTCAATACCCAAATATCATAGAACAACAAATTACAATAGGGTTGAGAATCTTACCATACCCAAGGTCTAAGGAGACAAGATTAACCTTCTCCTTCAAGAGAGTTGGGTCTTATAACATCAAAGAGCCAAAAATCTCAATATTTTTGCTCATGAAACTCGAAATCAAAGCTGAAAATTCGAAGAGAAAAATGCGGCTTACCTCAAGTTTGATTGTATGGGTTTTTTAGAGCTCTCCGCGGTGAACGCATGGCCGCAAACGGTGCGGCAATCGGATCTCTAGATCAAAAGTTATGGTGGTTTGAAGATCAACCAAGGGAGAGAACTTGAGAGAGTGTTCTTCCCTTCCTCTCCACCATTTCAGCACGTGTGTGTGTTTAATGAGGAGAGAGAATGCTGAAAACTAGGGTTTTGGTTTAGTTATGTTGGGCCAATGGCCCACTTTGGGTCCGGTTTGGCCCGTTCGGTCCAATCTTGGTCCGAATTCTATAAAATTGGTACCAAAATTCTCGTCTCAATCTCCTCTATCACATTTAGCCATAAAAATCACATTTTGGGCTTTCTAGAATAAATTCTCATTTATGGGTTAATTAGCCGTTAATTAACCGGGTTTTACAATTGGGAGCTGAAAATTCATTTGGTGGAGGCTTGGAGCTTGTGAATTGAGAATTTTGAGGCGTTTCGGGCTTAAGAAGGAATCAGCCAAGGTATGATTTTAGTTTCTCGTAGATAATGTGTAATGTTACGTGAAAACTTAGGCTAGTTGACCGTAAGATAGGTTGAATTATATGAACTTGTTGAAGTTTTGTAATTTTGGTGAAAATGTTGAGTTTATTATGAGCATATGATGATGATTGATATGGATGTTGATTATGAGATGATGAATTGTGTTGTTTTGATTATGGATTATTTGGAATGAAATTGATAAAATTGAGTATTGGTATATTGTGGAAGAGATGAAATGGATATGGAGTTGCTTTGAACACAATCGGTGTTGTTTTTGGGTGTGAAACATTGGCTTTTAGTTGAGATTTTGGTAAAAATAGAGGTTTGGTACTTTTGGTAAAAATTTGATTTTTAACTAACTTTGTCGGACCATAACATGAGCATCAGATTTTGGATTTGAGTGGACTTTATTTTAAATTGAGGATAATATTAATAGCTTTAAAATGGTTTAAAGATTGAGGAAATTGAAGTTTTATATAGGAATTATGGACGTTGGAATTTAGGTACAGAAAACTGAATTTGGCTAAGTTACAGAAAATCAGGATTTCTGGTATGCATGCATACGCACGCTATTATGCACATGCATGGACCAAAGCGTGTGGTTAAGCTCAGGTTTTAATCTTGACCTCCAAACTATAATGATGATGGAGAGTTGGAAAGTGACCAAGACTAATGTGAAATTTATTTATTATTATATTCCATCTCTGATGTGAAGTTTTCTTTTTTTTTCATAATTGAATCTAATTAATTTTTATTATAAAATTAATAGTTTAACTCAAATTTTTAAGATTTAAAATTTAAAATTGGAATTTAGAATAAAAATATAATTTTAAAAAATTAATTAATATAGAAAAAATTTAATTTTTGTTGATCTCAAAAAAGAATACAAGAATTATTTTAGATGATACACTTCTTTTCAGTGTATGAAAAATTTTCCTTTTTCATTTATTATTGATGATCATAATAATCTATCAGTAATTCATTTTTTAGGTGGGTTCAGATTAGAATAATGTATTGCATAATAGATAACACATAGGGATATATGGAGGGAAAGGAAGAGAGTAGGGCTATAGATATATCCATATAGAAATAGGATGACATCTCTTCTTAATATATTTAATGTGCTTTCTAATTAAATTGTATGATTTTTGTTTAAGTTAGATTATGAAAGATGTATGATGATGCATTTGCATCTTTACATCAATGACAAATAAACAACTAATTAATAGGGGGCATCAAATGATGAATGAAACAGACCAAACTATTGACAGGGAAAAGAAGCTTATTATATATTTCTTGAAATATCCTTACAAAATTTCATTTTTGCTAGCTATTTATGTGTGTTCATTACTAATAACAGATTGTTCAAGAGACACTAAATATTAGAATGGAGACTGCAACAACTCTAAAGTCTCAGGTATATAACTTATGATGTTGCTTAACCTCTTTATTGATACACACATCAAATTAAATCAATATACTTACCTACTAAACACGATAATATCTCTTTAATAGAGAGAACAAATGAGCAAAGTCATCGAGGAGTTGAATTCTATTCATTTCTCAAGGAAGAGAGCCTCTAAATTGGCCAAATAACTTGGTAAGCAGGTCAATTTCTGAACATTTAACCTTTTTTTCCCACCTACAATAGTATATGAATCATTCATTGACTAACCCTTTTGTTTGTTATGCTTTTTTTGGCAATAGATTCCTACTGACAAGTGTATTATGATGCTACTACTCCTTATTGTCATCGGAATGATAGCTATTGTTATTGTAAAGGTAAGAGTCTGTTTACATATTCAAATGATATATTCCTTTGAATTCATCTAATTTACTTATTGTTTAGTAGAAAGTGCTATATTGCTATATTGTATTATTTTTCTCAATTTTTTTGCTATATTGGCAAGCACAAGTACAACGGTACTAGTTACACTTGAATACGCTTGATATATACTCAAATGCTAGTCACATACAACTGTATTATATGAGTTCAAAATGATATTTAAGTCAACTAAACATGCATACAATTATACTACAAGCGCAAGCACAACAACACTAGTCACATTCAAATTCGATTGATATACACCCAAATACCAGTCATATACACCCAAATATGAGTTCACTTGAAATACAGTCAAAAGTTTATACGTATACAAACTCACTTCCTAACATGTAAACATTCACAAAAACAGATAAAAAAATACGTTAAACCATTCACGAAAAAGTGCGTAAAACATTTATCATCGACTTGAACAGTTTTACGAGAATAGTAATATCTACTTTGAACCAATAACACGTAATGAATCTACTTAATAAACCGAAATACGACATATAGTGTTCGCGTTCAAAATGAGAAAGAGAAAAGTGAAAAACTTTGAAGATTAATGAAACAGTACCTTAAATAATCTTTTGGTATTTTTTGATAGAGATTTTGAAGTTTTCTTGTTGATTTCCTTGAGTGTGGGTGACGATTTTGACGGTTTTTTCAGAGTTTTCGAACGTGGTTTGAATCTTGATGCATGTTTGTGGTTTTGATCGAGGAAGAAAAAGAAGCATTTTTCATAATGATGAGTGACCCTTGAGCGTGCTATAAAAACTATTAAATAGCGCACGTGTTAACACGCTTTTATGGGTGAACGTATTTTTTGTTGGGCTTTTGCCCAACTTGTATCACTTATAAGCTAACTGCTCTAATAATAATACAATTAGAAACAATGCCCAAAAAAATAGTACAGTTTGGAAAAAAGAATAATATTAATTATTTTAATATAATTAGGGTCAAAATATTTATTAATTAAAAAGCTATATTTTCAAATTTTTAAATTTAAATTTATCTATTTAATGTAAATATAGAATCAAATTATATCACTATAAAAATTATTTATGTCATCACCTATATACGAATTACATGAATATTAATATTAACATTTTTTCTTTTATTTGACAATCATTGATTGTGTGAATAATTCTCACATCAACGGTTGTATATAATAGACAATATAAATATTATAACATATTTATAATATAATAAATTAAATACAAATTTCACACATTTTTTTAAATATATTCATAGTAAGTTATATTAAAAGCAAAATATTCTTATTTTACCTAATATAAACTGCATCAACTTTTTATGTGTGTAATATTGAAAAAGGATAAACATTCACAAGAAATAAAATATGAGTAAAATAAGAATAAAAAATTGATGATAAGAAAAAATAAATATATATTAATGACATAAAAAAATGATAATTATCAATTTTATAGAGTTAAAAAGATAATTAAATTTATTATTTACTTTTTTTAATTATTTTTTAAATTTAAAATTTTGATGTTTATTTTCTTTTATTCTTTATCTTTTAAAATTATGTTATCTAACTAAAATAAATTTTATTTTTTGATTGTCTCCTTTCTTTTTTATTCTAAATAATCACCAAAATCTACATATACTTACCAAAAATAATACGCTCTAAAAAAAGCATCCCTCCCATTTTAGTCCACCACCTAAAACTTTTTTAATTGGCCCAAATATGGAAGTGGATTTTTTTTAGTGAAAAAAAATTGGATGGTGTCCAATATTTAATCTAATCATTTATTATTTTCTTTCCTATTTATTTCTGATTCCACCTATAAAATCAAAAATAAAAAAACACACTACATTCTGTCAAATATTAAAAAAATTGGAGAGAATCTATTTTCCCCAAATATAACCCATATGAACATTTAATCACTAATCAATAATTTAATATCATTAATTTCACTTGTCTAAAATGAAAGGACTTTCAAAAATGGAAATTCAGCTGCCCCACAATTAATACACTTTCCTTACACGTGTTACACTCTAAATTTGACACACAGTATCAACATCACATACTTATTTTTATCGTTTTCACTGTGAATTTCTCTCAACAAAAAACAAAAATAAATAAATGACTATTTGTATGATTATATCTATAAAAAATAAAAATATTAACATATATATTTATATTAAATTAAAATTAAACTTAGCTTGTATTTATATAAGATGTCTTTTGTGTAATAAAAATATTTTGTCTTTGAAAAATTAGAGTTATATAGAATATTTTTATCATATAAAAAATATTTTACGTAAGTACAAATTTAATTTCGATCTAATATAAAATATATATCAATATTTTTATTTTTTATAAATATAAATGATCAATTTATTTAACAAAAGAAATCGTTAAATATTTTCATGCAATTACACAAGCCAAATGCTAATTAGTAAAGAGTGGCAGTGGCTATTCCCTTGAAAAATATATAGATAAAAAGATTAGATATGAACGGAGTAGAGTTTGACGTACACTTTAACGGGTGTAGTGAGAAAGGAAGAAGTTGTCGTATATTAATAGCCAATAAAATCAGGAATGACCTTTTCAACGTGATTAACTCCCGCAATGTCTCCTCTCTATAAACGGCAACGATTGAATAATCACATGCATAAAAACTTATGGTCCATTATTGAATTATTTATTGTCGGATATGAAGCTTTTAATTTAGAGCAATGCTAGGGGCCAGCAATTTTTGTGATTGTTAGCCATCAACTAGTCATCAATGATGATTTGATGGTGTGAAATTGGTATGAGATTTCATCCAATGGATGCTGGTTACATGCTGGCCAAAATTCAATAAAACTGCTGGCCTCCTAGACTTTTCTTTTAATTTATTTAAAAAATTTAAAATTTTATTTTTATCAGATTTTTTTAATAAGTTATTTTTTTATCTAATTAAAGCTGATATGAAAATTAATTTTTTAATCATTTATAAATATTTTAACAGTATAATATTTTTATATTGATTATGGTAATTATTCTTTAATTCTGATATATTTGATAATAACTTACTGAAAAAACGAAAAAAAAAGTATAATTTTAAATATTTTACTAGTAAATAATAAAATTTAAATTTTAATATATTTATTGCGATAAAATCATTAGATTTTGTAATAATAATAATAACAATAATAATGTATGGTGGCTAGACCAAGTGCGTGCCAAAGAAACAAGGTAGTAACACTATGATTAAGACTCGTGCCCTAGCCTGACGACAACGGAATGTGATATTATTTTATTATTATGTATGTATGCACGCACGAAATGAGGTAAATTTATTTGATTTCTCTCAATACCGAAAATACGAAACCAAATAAAGAGATCCACATCTATCTGTGGCTAAATAGATGGGTCATGGAAAAGGGTCCTTTGATTTGCACCACACCCATTCCCATCCATTTCAACTCTTCATCAAACTTGTTGCACGTTTGATTATATATTTTTCATCATTTAAAAATAAAATGTTGCCAGCAATTTCGATATGCTAGCTGTGCTAGATATTGTATGTCTGAACTTGGAGATTCGATCCATCAACGTAATTCAATTAAACCAATTTTTATCACTCTATCTAATAAATTTTAAATTTAGCAATTTTTTTATATTATTTATTTATCTAATAGATTAAAAATTAATTCGTTATATATATAAATTTTATTTAAGAATTTATATTATCACTAATTAATACATTATTGTATGTTCAAGACAAAATTTAAATTTAGAATATTTATTTAAATAAATTAATTAGTTTAAATAAAAAGATATAAAGGAGAGACTATGCGTACACATTAAAATCAATTACATATTGTGTATAAATATATATTATTTAGTTTATTTTTAATATATATTTTATATTTTAATATATATTTTTAGATACGTGTATAATATAATAGCATATTTTTAATATACAGCTTAGTACTTTATACACATATTCTGATAAACATATACATCGATCATGAAGAGTAAAATAATTAATAATAAATCATTGTCATATTATAATAGAGATTATTCATACATATATTAGCCCTAAGACATATGATTAAGACGATAGATTGTCACCAAAAAAAAAATGATTAACACGATGGGATGAGAGAAAAAAATAAAATAAAACAAAACAAGCAAACAAAGTGCGGCTGGAGTGCTCGATAGAAATATCAAATATGTACAAAAAGCATTATTGAATTATATATAAATATAATAAAAAATTAGGCGATCAAATATATTTTTAGTTAAGTCCAACTAAAACTAAATTATATATTTATGTATAATGTATTTTTTATAATATCGTTTTTATATATAATTTTTTTATTTAATTTATTCTTTTTTTATCATTATTATCATCATTACCTTTTTTTTTCTTCGTCTTCTTTATCTTTTTCTCTCTTATTTAATTTCTTCTTTCTCTTTCGTTGTATTATCATTTTCTATTCAATAAAGCCATAACTACTGAATACAAATATTTTTGAAAAATCACAAATTTAAAATATTAATTCACCAACTAATAAAATACAATAAAATTATTGAACACAAAAATTTTAGTACACAATATAAAAATTTTATAATGACCTTTTTATATATTAGTTTAAAAAAATTTGTTTTCTATAAATTTTGTATGTGTGAATCACTATTATTAAATTTTATTAATTTTCGAATCTTTTAGGAGGTTTGAATTTATTTTTTTCATCACTCTTGTTAGTTAATGTTAGTTTTATGAAATAATTTGATATTGGTTCAGTGTATTATGAATTTGAATATTGTAGCAAGGATAATTTTGATGAATAAGTAGTTTAGATGAATAGTTTGAGAAAATTGATAGTTATATTATTGATGGGTTAAAGATAGAGTACAAATGTTATTGAAGTTTGATATGCTTCTTAGTTGCTTGCAATGAGCTCCATGATGACCTATTTATAAAGTTGGTTCATTATAATTTCTAAATAATTCTAAGTCTTAGATATTTCTAGATATTAACCTAGATATATCTAGATATACTAAACTTAGATATTTCTAGTATTTAATTATTTATTTATTTAATTTCTAGACTTCTCCATCAAAATATCTATATATTTATTTTTATGAAACAAGATCATGAGAATTCTAAAAAATTCTACAAATATATAGCATAATCAATATTTAGTATAAAGTATCATGATTTAGTTTTCCTTACTTTTATTTTTGTGCTATATATGTGCAAAAATTTTTGTGCTATATATCAAGAAATCTTTGTGGTTTTTAACAAATTATTAATAATTATTTGTATTTTATTTTCTATAATTATTTTTATATTATTTTTTTGAATTTTATATTATTTTTTTATTTTTTTGAATTTTTTGTCGTCTTATACTTAGGCTAACAGGAATATTCTACTCCGTAAACTTGATCCGCCAGAGATGTGATACCCGGCAGTTGACCAGACTTTATGAACAACGGGTTCTACCATGTATCAAAATTGGGACAGATCAGAAGGGCATTTCGCTTTGCTATCTGCTCTTGTGGAAAGGTGAAGGCCGAAGACTAATTATTCTTTCGTATTGCCAACTGGTGAAGTTATAGTAACACTGGAGAACATGTTACACATATATTAGCCTATCAATTGATGGAGAGGTTGTGACTGGTTGGACCGATAGCAGTCAAAACTTCTTGGTCAACCAGAGAGCATGGCAATTTTTGACAGCGAACCCGTTGTGAGTAGTTCATCTAAAAGTTACATAAAGTTAGCCTGGGTTCGCCATATCAGAGACACACAGCCTCTAGACACTTGGTTGTCTGTTCAGCGATACATTAGGTCTTACATCTTCTGTCTGCTGGGAACCACCCTTTTCGCGAATAAATCGATGACGTATGCCCACACGACGTACCCACCATTGCTCCAAAATTTTGAGCAGATCGGCACTTATAGTCGGGGATCAGCAACTCTCGCACATTTTTACAAGGCATTGTGTCGTGCATCATGGTATGATTGCAAGGAGATGGACGGCCCGCTTGATTTGTTGTTTGTTTGGGCGTGGGAGTGAGTGTCTTTTCTTGCGTCCATTCCAAGACAGCGACTTGCACCCGCTGATATACCGGTTGCATGCAGGTAACACCGTAACAGTACATAATTTATTGAATTTTGACTTGTATTTTATTTATGTTTTATTGGCAAGACGTAATTTAAACTCTGTTATAACGTTACGTATTGCAGGTGGAGTCATCATCCACGAACCAGGGAGTGGATGTGGAGGAGTGCGGCCTCTGTTAGGCGCGACATATACTACATAGAAGAGGTCAGTATCGATATTAATTTATAAGAATAATTTATGGCATTAATAATCTAACTTAGCTCATGCAACATTTTGCAGTTTGTCTGGCGGCCATACCTTGGCATCATCATCCCGGCCGAGCTACATCACCACCTTGATGTGTGTGACACGGTAGGGTATTTGCTTTCATTCGAGTATGTCAAATGACATTTTTTGGATCGAATGGTTCGCCAGTACAAGTATGCACAGTTTCCACCTCTGCCGGCACAAGCCATCCTTCTTGACCAGCATTATTACACTCTTCCGAGAGTATATAGTGCCATGATTGGAGCATCGTACTCGACGAATAGATTCAGCAATGGGAGAATCGCTGCAGCAGTTGATTGTTAGATAGGAATCTACAACCAATCGCCAACTTTATCCCGTCTGCCGATTACCATAATTGGTACCTTGGATAATTCTGGATGTACCTGAGGTTGTCGGAGTTCATTCCTCAGCAGCCACACTGCATCCACCCCATAGCAGCCATGATTGACTCATGACGATCGGAGATTATACTCATGCCGTCTTTTCTTACAACAAGCCTTCATAAGTTACTAAGAAAAAAGTTTCACGCATTAGCGATCTTACCCTCTACGATGGCAAAAGCAATCGGCACAATATTTTGATTTCCATCTTGCGTAACTACAACCAAAAGGCAACCTTTATATTTTTCATATAGGTAGGTGCTGTCAACTTGAACCAGCGGCTTGCAATATTTGAAGGCTCTTATGCTTGGATTGAAACTCTAGAATGCCCGATGGAGTATCCTAACACACCACCTCTTCACTCCCCTTATATAGGGGTCATGTTTCTATTTGGACTTGTGAACCAAGCATCTTCTGAACCGTTGCGGAGAATCACAACGGCAAAGCTCCGTAAGATTCTTTTCATCCACCGAAAACTTTTGCTATCGACTTTTACTTTGCTAACCAAACCTTTCGATAACTAATAGTGTAGTTGTATCTTGTCTGGACTTTCGCAATTATAGATTTTACCTTTATGGATGGGTCGAATTCAACCAATGGCTTCATAGCTTCAGCAATCGTGTCCGAGTCCAACTTGGAGTGATCCTGTGAGATCGTTCCCATAGAATGCGTGTGCCTCCCGTTGTATCTCTGAATCTCCCAACAAGCTTTCTTCTATAGCAAGCTGACTCGGATAAGCTAATCGCACCCATGTCCATAAGTCTTGCATTTTGCATAGAATATCTGTGGCTCAGATTCATAAACAACGTAATCAACTCCTCTAGAGATAGTGTAACTCCAAATTGCCGCAATGACTGATTTTATAGAACCGTATTCCACTCCAATCTTGAACATCCCGTCCCCAGGATTAACAACACCTATAAAAAGAAGAAATTGTTGTTCATCGATCTGTTAATTAGAATCACTCAAGTATTCCTTGATACGATCAACTTGTTTGGTAAAGTGAATCAGTTTTGCTGCTACCATGGGTGCATGCGGGTTCGAAGAAGACGACACATAACCAGTACCTGTCACGAACCGCAGCGTACCACTTCATCATATGTTGCGGTATTAGTCTTGCATGACCGTCACATGCTGATCAACTTCAACCTAAAATTTTCTATTTCAAAACCCTTCACTCAATCGGAAGCACTGATAAAAATTTATATGCAACTCTCTCAACCTCCTTAAAACTTAGTGTGCCCATATCAGTCAATATGACATTTTTTAGCGTGTCCAAAAAATCATGACAACAAGTGTATAATATTACAAGTGAATCGCATTCAAATATTACTCCTGTTCACCACTTCTAATTATCCCATTCGAATAAACTAGCACAAAAAAAACTAATTACTAATAACCATATATACGAAATAAGTAAGAAAAAAATACAAATTATTAGTGGAATTGGTGCAGTGTAATAATGAGTAGGGGCGAAGCTTCCTATATACAAGGGGAGGCAACGCCCCTCCCCCAAAAATTTTATGTAAAAAAGAAAAAAAATAATAATTAAGAGTGGCCCCTCCAAAAAAATATTGATGGCCTCCTTCTCTAAATTTTAGGTGCTTGGACCATGATCAATTGATCATCATAAGAAAAATTAGAGGTTAGTGATGTTCCTTTCAAATTCTCTCATACACAACAATTCAAAAGTTCAACTTTCTTTTTAAGGCAAAAAAAATCTTTCTTTCGCAGTTAAGTAGGGCACCTTACCCGTAAATCACTCTTATGATCTTTTCTTTTGCTCTCTGATTCTCAGGTCTCGTCTCTTTAGTATAGGACAATAAGTAGCAACATCACTTTTCTCCCTTTATTTTGAATTAATTCTTTAATTATTTTTATTTATCTAGTTTATAATGATAATTTAAGTTTTTGAAAAAATAAAAAATGATAATTATACAATTATAATATTAACTTTATATATATATATATATATATATATATATATATATATATATATATATATATATATATATATATATATTCTCTAATTATTAATTGTTTGTGATTTTTATATTATTAATTTACAAACAATAAAGTCAGAAGTGTTATAAATATGATTTAGGATTTAGTTAACTTAGCTTACATAATATTTATCTATAAATTTTTAATTATAAAAATTTATTTAAATAATAGATAAGATGAAAATAATAAATATTAAAAGAAATGGGCTAAAAGGGTAAAAATATTTCTATTATTATTACATCAAGGTTAATTTTTTTAATACTTGAGGCATTAAAGGTCAATATCTTAACTTTTCAATAAGATAGTTTAAAATCAAACATTAATATTAATATTTATAGATTTTAAATACGATAATCTATTTTTATAATATTTGATATTAATTTTGAGATATTTGTGTTTAAATATCATGATATACAATATATTTAATTATCTTATAAAAAATAAGTCTTATTAATCGTTATCTTCAGTTATATATATATATATATATATATATATATATATATATATATATCTTGTAAAGAGTAAGTCCTATTAATCGTTGTCTCTGTCCTTGAATCGAGAACCTTCTTATATATTGTATTTATATATATTATATTTTGACAGCATATCTAAGATACTAATGAATCACCTACTTATGAATAAACACATATTTCAAATATTATTTTAAGTACTGAGATACTTAGATATATAAATACACATATCACGAGTACTGAATAACTAATTTATGAACAAATGTGTAGTTTATATGTATCCCGGATACAACTAGATTATTTGTTTTCAAATATTGTTACTTATCCTAAATACGTAGTGAGTTATCGGATTATATTTTTTACGATTTTCGTATCACACAATTTGAGATGTGTAATATGTATTTAAATTAGTAAATATTATACTAATTACATATTTCCATAAATATTAAAATTATTTAATTTAAATAAAAAATAAAGAATATCTAGTATTAAAATCGAAAAAAATATATTGACTGATTATTCAATCTTTAGATTTTTGTAACTTCTTAAAATTATTTTTATCCATTTACGACAAAAATTGCAAACTAAATTTATTTAGCTAAAATCATTAAATTTTAAAATAAAAATATCTAATTTTTTTAATATTTTTATATAAAATACATAAAAATTTAATTTTTAAAATATTTTTTGACAAAATATATTTAATAGTTGAATGTTTTTATTATATTTAAATATTTTAAAAATATTTTTATTATTAAAAAATTCAAAAAAATACTTTTATCAATAATTTGATAATTCAAATTTTTTTGGATTTATCCATTATGTTTATAAAAAAGTTAGAAAATTAATTTTTAATTAAATATTTTAAAAATATTTTTTATTAAAAAATATTTTTATCAATAATTTAATAATTCAGATATTTTTTCGATTTACTCATTATGATTATGCTAAAGTTAGAAAATTAATTTTAATTAAATATTTTAAAAATATTTTTATTATTAAAAAAGTATGTTATCAATAATTTGATAATTCAAATATTTTTTTCGATTTACTCATTATGTTTATGCGAAAGTTAGAAAATTGATTTTAATTAGATATTTTTAAAATATTTTTATTATTAAAAAATTTTAAAAAATACTTTTATTAATAATTTGATAATTCAAATATTTTTTCAATTTACTCATTATGTTAATGAGTAAGATAAAAATTTAATTTTTAATTAGTTAATATTAATCAATTTAATTTAGAGTTTAAAATTTTAATTTAAAATTTAGATCAGAATTAGTAATTTTTAATTTAAAATTTAAATTTAAAATAAATAAAATAATATTAAAGATTTAACTTATGTTGCCCAAAAAAATTGATTACCTATCGTTACTCTAATTTTTATTAGACATACACAGATATTTTCAAATTTCCACACATCCATGGCATAAACGCATCCAACAAAAGAAATCATTAACTATGACTGTACATACATACATATACATACATACATACATACTGTACGTACAATAGTTCAATCCATTCAAACGAAGGATAAACATACATGTAAGGTTGGAATTTGAAAACATACTTCCTTATTCTATTCTTCACCCAAGTTCACACTTATTATTTAATAAAAAATATTATTTATACACTAAAATCAGTTACTAAAATCAGCCATCAATATATTTATATATAAATATATATGTAGTTTAATTTATTTTCAATATATATTTATATTCAACATATATTTTTTATACTGATGGCTAACTTTGATAGCTGATTTTAATATACACATAACATTACTCTTATTTAATTTATATAAAGACTTAACTACTTCCAAAACAGTCCCGAAAACCTGCCCCTTATTAAATTCCAACAATTTATATAACGTGCTTCTAATTTTCTTTTAGTAATTATTATGCCTTGAGAAGATGAGCATCCATCTCTTTAGTATTTTTGTCATACAATTCCAAGTAACCATAAGGAGCTTCGACATTATCATTAATTTTCTCATATTCAAGTGTCCATTTAGCTGAAACACTTCCATTGCTGTTATCAATCTCTTGAGCGGTGACCTTCAAGACTTTATACTGTTGACTTATGTCTCCATCAAAGAGATTGAATTTGACTGTCTTGTTATTCTCATCAATGGATTCAATTGTCTCCTTGCATGTAGTTACTTTACCATCTGTTGCTTGACAATAATCAACATTAAAAAGTAAACAAAAAAAGAAAGAAAAAAAAAAGGTATCCTGAGAATAATTATGTCAATTATTAGTTAAGATAATTACATACAAATTATGCTAGCCTTTTTGGTTGTCTTAAAATTTTGTCTTTTGTCTTGGAGACAAAATCTATTTTTTGTTTTTACTTTTAGGAACTACAAAAAATACAAGAATTTTATCAATTTATGCATATACTTATAGCTCTCTTCTAATAATAATCTCATTCATTATGGATTTTTAAACAATTCATATAATTCTCACTAATATTATTTCGCAGTAAAAACCTTTTTTTTTTGTTGTAAATGGAGGAACCTAATTAAATTTAATAAAATCTCAAAGAAAAAAATATTAAAAATATAATTATTCGTATATCTTCTTCTCAAATTAAATTTTTGGAAGAAATGATATTATCACATAATATCAAAATTTTTATAATAAAAAATTTAAAATTTGATTTATGTTGAACTTTAATAAAAAGAATTTTAGCCTAAAATAAATATAAAAAAAAAATCATACAAAAAATTTATGTAAATCCAAAAAATAAAATCTTATATGAAGAGACATGAAAAATATAATTATTTATGCAACTTTTGATATAAGTTTAGGTTTTTGAAAAAAAAATGATATCATGACAAATAAAATCCGACGAGATGTTTTTTTTAATTTACAAATTAATTCATTTAAAATTAAGCTTAATTACCTATAACATAAGTCCAATCCTCACCCTGATGCAGCTTGGTGTGATGCACTCTTTCACAAATATTTTGGACATCGTGGAGAAATTTTGTTACAAGATTAAAGAACTTTCCAGCAGGTGCATGGATCACAATTTCAGTACTAAGCTTACCATTCAGTGCCATTGTCTCAAGAAGGAAACAACTATTATGAAGCAAGAAATTAGAAAATATTAATAATATAATAAATAAAGCTAGCTAGCTAGAACATCTGATGGGAGATATGGGACGATGAGTTTAGATTTTCGGACCTTATATAGAAAAATAAGCTACCTAAGCTACTATGTTGTCAGCTTGTTCCTCCCTATTTATTGCGCTGCTGATAAAAAATTGATTTATGCTGGATAATTAATGATTTTTTTAAACAACATAATAATAGATTTTAAAATTGGCTAAATTCAAGTAAAATATACTACATCCTCAAATTACTTATCTAAATCTTAATATTAAAATAATCATCTGCATACATAATAAATTAAACATCCAATATATATCTATTATTCACATTGTTTAATATTTTTATTGTCTACCTATACTTTTTTTAAAAAATTTTAATCAACACAAAAAATAGTCAATATATATTATTTTACTCAATGAAATTATCTAACAATGATTAATCACTAAATAGAAACGGATCATTGTTGGCGTTTGATTGATATAGTTGATTTTGATAGTTCATATATATAATATAATTTTTTATAGTGCATACATAATTTTAACACACTCGAAAGATAGAAAAAAAAATATTAGAAGACCAATATCTATCAGTCAATATTTTGTATTGATATTTTATTTTTATATTGTTAAATTTAAAATTTAACAATTATTATTTGAAATAATAATAAAAAATAATAAATTTTATTGATAAGTAATATTGCTAAAAAAATTTCACAATAAAAAATAAGCCACACAAAAAATTCAAAAAAGACAATAAATAAAACCACCCATATTATCCGATCCACATGTGTGGGTCACACATATCTGTTAATTATCTACAATTATTGGTTCACTAATCACTAGTAAGTGTTTTGCTGCTATCAATTAAAGATAGTCTTATATTACTATATTAGTATTTATTTAATTAAATGATTATATTTTTAAACATTTTAATATATTTAAATATCCTATTAATTAAAGTATAAGATAAGATACGTGAAGTGAAAGTAAAGATGACAAAAAAAAGTTCGTATTCATAGATATTCACACAAATTAAGATAATTTACGTTTTTAAATTGTTTGAACTATAATTTTACGCAATTATATTGTTTCAAAAACGGATACGTAAATACATTGTTTCACTATTTTATATAAATCGCTACTGGCAGTAGCAGTTTATAAGTGCACAGAAACCGCTAGTACCAACCGCGGTTTATGTGTGTTTTTAGTTGTTCGTAAACTGCTGCTGCCAGCAACGGTTTATGTTGGTTCGTATGCGTGCGTAAAACGCTGGTGGCCATAGCGGTTTACGTTTATTGTGTGTCATTGGGGTCCCTATATAAACCATGGAGGGGCCAAATGTGGAGAGGTAGAGTGTTATTCACAAATAGATGGGGAGGATAGTTTTGTGGCTCTAGTCCATTACTCTGGAAAAATTCAAAAGAGCAAACGGCATGGTGTGAAATTCACAGATAGAGAACCGGTTAGTATTTTTATCCGATCTTCGAGTACATTGGCAGAGATTAAGCTCAGCATACTACAAAAGCTCGGTACCCGTGAGACGAAGATGGTTAAAAAGTTATTTTACAAGATTCCCGTTACCATTGTGTCAACCAGTGTGAGATATGAGACCTTTGTGATAGGGTCGGATGAAGACCTGCAGGTCTTGTTTTACTGCAGGCGTAGTTTTCCGGAGGTGAGGATACCTGAGATGTTTGCAAAGTTGGAAGATCGTGTGGATAGCTCTGGGGCATCGGCACCGGGTTCTCAGTCGACCACAGTGGGTGGTGCCTCGACATCACTGTCTGTGGTAACAGCGGTAGTTCCACCTCCTTAGCCCGAACGTGCTGGGGTTGAGTTTGAGGTCGGACCGGATCGAGTTGAGAATGCGCTGTGTGATGATGATTCCGATGAGGAGCCGGTCGATATTGGTGGGGACAGTGAAGATGATATACCGAGAGGTGTACGTACAGGCCATGGAGGTTCCAGTTCTGGATCACAAGAGTACCCTCCCCACCTGTCGTCTTTGAACTTGGAGGCCATCGGCCAACACCAGAATGTAGAGGCAACATTCGATGGGCAGGGTATGCATGATGGGACAGGTTTGACTGAATTTCAGATTGGCCAATCGTTCTAGAGTAAGGAGGAAGCTGTGCTGAGCGTGAAAGATTACAACAATCGGCGTGGAGTTGAGTACAGGGTTATGGAGTCAGACAATCTAAAATACCAAGGGAGATGCAAGGAGTTCGGTAACGGGTGCACGTGGTTGATTCGGATAGTCATGCGGAAAAGGAAGAGCACATGGGAAGTAAGGAGGTACAACGGACCACACACGTGTATGGCCACATCGATTTCGAGCGACCACAAGCAGCTTGATTATCATGTGATTTGTGCAAGAATCTTTCTATTGGTTAGAGCTGATGCGTCGGTATCGATTAAGGTGTTGCAAGAGGCAACAGAGGCAACATATGGTTTCAAGCCAAGTTATCGGAAGGTGTGGTTGGCAAAGCAGAAAGCAGTAGCACAGATCTACGGCGATTGGGAGGAGTCATATGCGGATCTGCCCCGCTGGATCCTTGGGGTCACATTGACCATGGACGGTTCCATTGCTCTGTTGAAGACCTCCCCGGTTAGAGTGGGTGACCAGGTTGATGAAGAAAGAGTCTACTTTCATCGCATGTTTTGGACATTCCCTCTATGTGTTGAGGCATTCTACCACTGTAAGTCACTCGTCAGTATCGATGGGACACACTTGTATGGTAAGTATGGAGGGACCTTGTTGTTGGCGATTGCTCAGGATGGGAATTCGAATATTTTGCCTGTTGCGTTTGCACTAGTGGAGGGGGAAAATGCTGAGTCTTGGTCATATTGTCTTGGTCCTGAAACCACTCCCAGGCCGGTCGACCACCCTGCATGTATGTCTCAAACTCACCAAGGCAACCACTCACAGCCTCCCCATCGACAGGCAACCCAAGCTGAAAAGCCACATCCTACAATGTCACTGTGCACTCTCCAAAAGGCATGTGGAACGTGTGCGTCTCAGGACGCCACCTCTCAACGAACGCACTAACCAATGGCTCATCCAACCAGAACCATTGGCTGTTTAGCCTGGCCAAATGGTATAATCCAGCCCTCTCTAAATACGGGATGATCCTATCATGCATGGGCATATTCTGTTGCCGTCTCACACTGTATATACACCTAGTGGGCTGCAAAAAACCACACAATAAATGCAGGATACAATTAAATTCTCCAATCCATAAGGAAAATCCCTATCTAGTAATAACACATAGCTTAAACCGTCAACAAATTTTTTACCGGTAAACAAATTAATCCCTAAATCCTATAACTAATTAGTCAATAAACCAGCGAGGTTCAATTTATAAAATACTTACTACAATAACACAAATGACAACATACTAAACTGATTACATAACACCACAATTATAAAAGTATTACAAATCTTTAACAATAGAATTCAAAAAAAAATTCTGTATATTCTACCGTTCATACCATTTTTTAAACTACAAGGGACTAATCTATAAAATCCGTATATACTTGCGTTCATACCATTTTTCTAGCTAAAAAAAATCCTAAGCCTAAAAAAATAGCTAAATAATTAACTAACCTCGTCACCGATGGAACCGGCAACATGCGCAACACCGTTCAGTCGGTACATGCTCCTTCTGTCTGCCATGATATCCCGCCGGAAGTCGCACCTCAGATACCTCGGGCCCGTTTTCAACTTGCTCTGACCTCTCTCTAGAATTTCCTCTCTCTAACCAACCTAACAAAAGCTCAAAATGAATAATCCGCGGCTGGCTCAGCGGTTTATATAGCTATTCATGCTCCACGTAAACTGCTATAGGCTCTAGCGGTTTACGCACACAAACCAATCCACATAAACCGCTGCTGGCAGCAATGGTTTATGACCAATTCTTCTCAAACGTAAACCGCGGCAGCTCATCGCGGTTTCCATGATGAAATAAACACATATAAACCGCGGCTGGTACTAGCGGTTTCTGTGCACTTGTAAACCGCTACTGCCAGTAGCGGTTTATATAAAATACTGAAACAATGTATTTGCGTATCCATTTTTGAAATAATGTATTTGTGTAAAATTGGAGTTCAAACAATTTAAAAACATAAATTGCCCCACAAATTATATATTCTTATAAAAAATGTTAACAGAAATTTGTAATAGAAACTGAACTTGTCCCGCAAATAAATAGAAATGGAGGGTCAAGATTGAGGTACCCATTTCATAGGGACTCGTGAAATTTTCACATAAAAAATTTACTTAAATATATTTATATATATATAAAAGTTATGTAAATAATTTTAAGGATGGGTTAAGTACGATTTTAGTCTCTAAGATATAGGCTGAAAATTTTTTTCGTCCCTAATTTTTTTTGTATGTAAAAAAAAAGGTTGTAAATAAAAAATTTTTTGACTTATACCTTACGGACCAAAATCTTACTTAACCCTAATCCTAATTCATTTTAATTTTATACCGAAAATTTATTAAGAAAATTTTATTAAGAAAATAATTAAAAATAGATGAATTCTGCCTATAACATATGGAGTATATAACATTTAAGAACATAATAAATAATAGATATTTATTGTAGATCATTGTCCTTAAATAGAAAAGCTCACGTAATTCAGTATTTGTTCTTGAAAAATATTTTTAGAAATATGGAGTGAGTTTTTACAACTCAATGACTAGACAATATATTTATAATCCATATAAAATCATATAAACATTATTATAAAAGTAGTTTTATTTAAAAACTAATAATTTATATAAATAAGTGAATAAATAAATGAGTTCTCTGTATTAAAATCAAATCAAATAGTCCACATTGGGCAGCTCCACCTCTAAATATAACCCCTTTTTCTTGTGTGTCCACACAAAATAATAGATCCAACGTGTGGCCTACAAGTCGATCTAGCAATGCCCCTACTAGCTAATGTCTGGGTTGCATGCATCTAAGTTAATGTCATTATTGTCATTAATTACGATTTTCTAATACGAACCTCCTAAACTAATTCAAAACATATAATTTCAAACACATAAAATTTTTTATCTTTTAAATATATAAGATATCAAATCAAATCACATAATACTTTTTTATTGGAAATCATTTTTAATCATAAAAAATTTTAAACATATGGTACAATTTTAAAGTAAGTGAATACCAACAAATATTCCAATACTTCAAAAATACATATTTAAATAAAATCAAATATTCTAAAATAATATAAATCTTCATAAAACATACCTATAATCTCATATAAAATTTCTAAGGTATTAGCTTCACAAAAATAATTAGTCAACCATAATGAATCAATTATTTTAATTAAATTAAAATTTTTCAATAATAGTTTTATAAATGTTTAATTATTTTATTGGTCCCTTTAGTTTCGTAAAATTTTCAATTAGGTCCCTATACTTTTTTTTTCTTTTTAATTGAGTCTCTGCATTAATTATTTTTTCAATTAAGTTACTCTTAGTAGTAATTGGCTTAATTTTATAGGGACCCAACTGAAAAAAAGAATTGGTATAGGGACTTAAATAAAAGAAAAAAAAGTATAAGGACCCAATTAAAAAAAAAATTTGATGTAAAGACTCGATTAAAAAAAAAAATAAAGACCTAATTGAAAATTTCACAAAACTATAGGGATCATAATTAAACCTTTTAATAAATATAACTAAAAGCTCATAAAAACATACATAAACTAAAAATTAACAATTATAAATGTAAAGCATATTTATAACTTGGTCCTAAGGGACAAGATACCGAATTAGGAGTGTCAAATCAAAGGGTAAGAATGATTGAAGTATAATGGAACGAGAGAAGGCATAATTTGGACTGAGACAGTGACAAGGTGAAGCTAGGTACAATTCTGGAAAACTCCGGCAGCAACAATCTGGTGACAACAGCATCGACAGACAGACAAGGTAAGAATAAAAGAGGACAAAACTAGGGTAAGGTAATAGATGCAAAAGCTCAACAGCAAGGAGGACGGAAGCTCAACGACGGCATCGGAGCAGTTCAGAATGGCAACACAATTGCTCCTTCCTTCCTCGTTAGCCTTCATCCTTTTTCCTTTCGTTCTGCTCGCATTTCTTTCTACTTGTTCGGCCTTCACGCCTGGACGGCGACAGCGATGGCAACAGAATGGCTCAACGTTAGTAAAAGCATCTCCTAGCTCAAACCGCGACGCCCTTTCTCTCTATACTCGCGTTCTTTTTTTCTCCTTTGTTACGACGAAGGTTCCCTCCAGCGGCGGCTCTGACTACAGCGACAACGGCGACAGTGATTGCATCCTCTCACACCATTGTCCATTCCCCCTCACAAATTCGAACCATGCTCTCTCTCTCTCTCTCAACTACACTGACTCAGCGGCACCATCTTCCCTTCTTTTTCTTTCTTTCTTTTTCTTTCCCTGTTCTTCCTCACTCCTCCCTATCTTCTCATTCTCTTTTTTCTTTTGCTATGTGTGACGGCTAAGTGAGGGGGTGAAAAAATGTGTGCGTGTATGATTAAGATTAGGAAAATCAAAAGAAAAAAAATATCAAGTGGACCCACAATATTATTTATTTACTTATTTTTTTTTCTGTTTTCCTTTTATTTTTAAGTTATTACAGAGAGAAAACTCCATGGAAACCATTGTTATCCCTAAGTTAAGACTAAATACCAGCAATGCGTTCTAGATGTATAATTACATGTAGAAGATGCAAAGTGGCTCATCATTTAATGCTCCTCCGGCATGTCTCCTCTACTTCCACCACTTTCACAACTATCGCAACTACCAATTGTACCTTCACACATCATTAATCATGATCCTGAGTAGAGCGATATGAGGACGGCCACAGGGTGAATAGTGGGTATCTTGATATTTGTGTGTGTTTGGATTACAGTTTGCAAATTGAGGTTTGTATAAAATTGATTTTGTAGAATTGATTTTGATCAAAAGTAAGTTAGTATTAATGTGGTTTATGTTTGACCATTTTTATTCAAAATGAATTATAATAAACTAAATATTGTTTGGATTACATTATTCAAAATCATTTTTAGATAAAAAATTACAGAAAATGACATAAATTTAAATAATTATTTTATGTTATCTTATAATTTTATTTTAAATATTTAAATAAATTTTAATATTTTTTTAGTATTTTCAATATTTTTTAATATTCTAATAGAATTAATAGAATCATAATATAAAGTAAAAAAATATTCCATATAAAAAAGAAATAACAATAACAGTAAAAAAAACCTCATGTAAACAAAAGAATACAAAAATTTTATTAAAAAAAATAATAATATGCATAAGAGAATATTAAAAAAAATATTATAAAAAAAACAACATATGAAAATATTGCCAAACACAAAAATGAAACGTTCAAGAAGCTCAAAAGCGCTTCTCTCTTCTCCAATGCAAATCCAAACACACCTAAAGATTTTATTTGATTATATTTTTCATCCATTATTGTTTAGATTTTCAAGTAATATTGTTGTATATTTAAATTGGAAAGTTCTATGATGGCTAGATATATAGGGTGGCTTATCATGGCTAAGGTTTGACTTGCAAATGATATATTTACATGTGACATAGGGAATCTCCATAGAAAATGTGATCACCTTGTATCTAATGGTGTGTTAATGTTACACACGGTACTGACGCCTTTTGACTGCAATGACATTTTGAAAAGTTTGTCAGAAAATTTTCTTGTTGCATGGGCTAAGCCTGATTCACAAAAAAGGAATAAAACAAAAAATTTTGATTGTCTGAAAGAAAAAATTACACAGTTATTTTTTATATGAAAAAACCCAGACCTAAGTTACCAAAAAAAAAAAAACAAGACTTTTAAAGGATAATTTTAAAAAAAGAGCAAAATACTATTATATGAGTAATTACTATTATTTTATTGTATTAGAATTTGAAATTTTGAATTTTATTTTTTGATATTAAAATACCATATTAGTTTATTTTACGATACTAATATACTCTTTTTAAATTGACAAAAAAACTTTTATAATAAATTTTTAAAAAAATAGAACAACCTCTAAATTTAAGGTCGATTAATTATAGGGGTGCAATTGAGAACAAAATTCATTATATATTGTTGATTGTGAAAAATTTGGTTAAAAAATTACATTGATATCTATTTCATTGCTCCGTTGTCAAATAATTTAGATCAGTATTGCAATTTTAGTGAAACATTTTAAAATTTTTCCTAATTTATAAGAGAAAAAAATGCATAACTGCCCACTTTAAAAAAGAAACATGGGATATTTAAGTCTTTTACCTCAAAATTAAAATATCTAATTACTAATAAATCCAAACAACATCGGATTTCTGTTACTTATATTACAATTACTATAAATTAAAATTCTTAACAAAATAATATATAAAATTTGGTTAAATACATTTGATTTAATTAAAAAGATAAACTTTATTTAGCTAAAAAATGATATAGTTCAGTAATATATGATGAGTACAAAATGCACTTAAAACTAAACATACTAATTCTATTAATCATTTATAAACTTTTGTTCCTTTAATTTATCTATCTTGTATAACTATTGAAAAAAATAATTATTTAAAAAAATATCTTAAAAAAATTATACCTAAAATTGTAGAAAAGTTGCGAATAACTATCGAGTTGCTAGTATTATTTAAAATTAATGCTTATAATGTGTTCTAATTTTTTTTGAAATATAGTATGCCAGTATTTTAATATCTGTTAAATTAAATTTAAATTTTGATTTGTAATCAAATTTTTTTTATCACATTTATTTAATTTGAAAAATATAACTCAAATTCTAAGAGTTTTAAATTAATAACGACTATAATTAACTCATCCATCCATTAATACTGCATTTTTTTTTACCTTACTTTTATTTTTAATCAAACTTAAATAAGCCCTATAAATTCATTTTTTTTTTTTGGTCAAGCCTATAAATTCATTAAATTTACACCTTGTAACCTCCTTTTTTTTTTTCTTTCTTATTGTCTATTCCATTTTGATATTATTGAGTTTTATACAAAAAAAGCCTGTGAAATTTTTCTTTGGACAATCTAAAGCTTTTGTTTTACTTTTTTCTCGAACCAAAACCTAAGCCCATGTTACAAACAATAATTATTAAATGACAAATTTTCTAAAATACTATTGCGTCAAAAAGTGCAAGTTATTGCGTTTCACATTAACATACCACTACGAAGCAATGTGATTACACTCTTTCATGGAGATTTCCCATGCCATGTGTAAAGATACCATTCGCAGGTCAAAACTTGACCATGGTAAGCCACCTATGCTGTGCTACCACAAAAGTCACCTACTTATTATTTATTTATTTTTAAATAAATGGATTGTATTATTTCATAATTTCTAATTTATTTAAACATTTTGATTCCATATATTTGAAGATACAACAAGTATCAGAATACAATTACCATAGTTTATAATTACCGTAATAATGTCGTTATTATTTTATTAATACCGTCAACTCTTGGCTGTCGAAAAATGCCAACGTAGTTTTTTATCATGCAATTTAACCAAAGGTTAAGCAATCGGTAATAAATAAATGTTAGAGACGTCTAAAGCCTAAATCGTCGATAAGGCCGTTAGTAATTTCCAATTTTTTGTAGTGTTTTGTGATTAAATCAAATATTTTTATTGATATAATAAGAAAGTAATAAACACATAAATGGAACTGCAAATTTGTTTTACGTATGAAAAACCTTTCAACATTTTACTATGATAATCTTTTAAGAAAATGACGTGTATTTAAAAAAAAATTGTAGAAAAATATAAAACTCTTTACAAATTCAGAAAGCACTGAATTGTGCAAAATATTTGAAAAACTCATAAATGAAAATTGGGAAAAAGACAAATAGGTCCTTGACTTTTTAAACTTTTGACAAATATATCCCTGACAAAATTTAAATACAAAAAAGTCCCTGACTTTAACAAACGGAGGACAATTTAGTTCTTCCGTCTATTTGTCTCTTATACACCCAACGGAACTGGCTGACGTGGCTGAAAAGGTGTCCAGGTGTCCGTTACGGTGCCACGTTGGAAGGGGAAAAAAGTTCGAAGGACAAATAAGTCCTTGACGTCATTTTACAAATAAAGTTCGAAGGACAAATAGGTCCTTGAGAATTTTTTTTTCAAAATTAATAAACTCATTTCCTAAATTCTCTCATCTACCTCTCTCCATTTATATTTCTCTCTACTATTTTTACTCTATATATAATTATATTTTATATTAGTAATTTGACATATCAAAATATGTCATTCGATATTTTTTTACAATTAAAATATTTTAAATATAAAATTATACACATTAAATATTTTAAATTTTAGATAACGAATGTTAAAATTAATTACTAATAAAAAATTAGACTTTTTCATATAAAAATAATAACTAAAAATCTTATTATTTAATTTTTTATCTGCAGATATCTTGGTCTTCTTAGTCAGAAACTTTTGTCAACTTACGACCTTTTTGTAAAAGTAGTTTGATTTTATAAATCTTTTGTGTCATGCATAATTTATACTGTTAGAACAAAGTGAACTATAATTTAAAAAAAATATTCTCGTAATGTTATTATGCATAAAAATACTAGTTATAATATAATACACAAATGCACTAATGCTAACTTAATACATGAATGATGCACAAATGAACTAATGCTAACTTGATGCATAAATGAACTAATGCTAACTAATGCCACTGGTATGATGAAAACTGAACTAATGCAATTTAACAAATTCTAATATAATACACAAATGCACTAAAACTAAACTAATGCAATTTAAGAAAAAGAGTAGAAACATAACAAGCCCAATTTCTACAATTTTAATACAAATAATTTAAATTGTAGAATAAAACAAGTTAACTAGATTTCAAAATACAAGCATAATTTTTATCAGAAATTATTTTTAATATGGAAAGAAAATTGGTGTTTTTGTTGAATATTGACATTTGAAGTGTATTACAGTATTATGGAAATTATTCAACACGCTCCCATGTGTTGGCTAAGATGCTGCCACGTGTTCAACACGCCCCCCACGTGTTGGCCAGAATGATGCCACGTGTTCACCACGCCCCCACGTGTTGCACTACGCCCCCACGTGTTGACTTCCCACAAAAAAATCCACCAATCAATAATTACACCACATTCTCCCATTTTCAACAAAAACACCAATATTTTTTCCATACAAAAAAAATTAGCCTAATTTTATAAACTAAATTCTCATAATAGAAGCATAATAGAAGTATAATGAAAAAAAATTCTCAAGAACCTATTTGTCCTTCGAACTTTATTTGTAAAATGACGTCAAGGACTTATTTGTCCTTCGAACTTTTTTTCCCTTCCAACGTGGCACCGTAACGGACACCTGTACACCGTTTCAGTCATGTCAGCCAGTTCCGTTAGGTGTATGAGAGGCAAATAGACGGAAGGACTAAATTGTCCTCCGTTTGTTAAAGTCAGGGACTTTTTTGTATTTAAATTTTGTAAGGAATATATTTGTCAAAAGTTTAAAAAGTCAGATACCTATCTATTTTTTTTCCATAAAAATTGGTACGTGAAGTGATCAAAAAATTAAATGGGTGCACCTTACGGTACGGTAGAAGACCATAGCTATGATATCTTTGTGGAGGTAGGGTGTGAGTTGTTGTGTGGACTATGGTGTTTCCTAGAGAATAGAGATGGGTATAAGATTAGAAGAAGACATGGTCATATGGAGATCGGGTGGAAGAGACATGCAATGAATGAGCGCCGAGGCGGTTAGCATTATTGGTGCAGCAAGGGATGGTGCCACGGTGGATCAGAAGGCAACGATGGTTAGGTAACGAATATTTTTTCTTAGTTTTTGTCTTTTTTTTTTTAAATAAATAATAGTATTTTTATTTGTAATAATATTACGAAAAAATAAATATTAAAGAAAAGATAAATAAGTATTTAATTTTTTGATCTGCAGATATTTAAGTCTTTGACAATTTAAAAATATATTTAAGTCAACCTTTTCAAAATCTGGACATATATATCGATCCCTCATGTTTATTTGGGTCTTTGACAATTTGAAAATATATTTAAGTCAACCTTTTTAAAATTTGACAAATTAGAGTTAAGGATCAATATGTTCAGATTTTGAAGAGGTCAGAAATTTAAATGTATTTTTAAATCCTCAGGAACTTAAATATCCGCAGACAAAAAAATCAGGGATCGATTTGTCATTTTGTCTAAATCTTTTAAAACTAAGTTGGTCCTTATAATATAGATTATGACACAAAAAATTTATACCATTAAACTACTTTTACAAAAAAGTCGTAAGGGACAAAAATTTTTGTCGGCTAAAAAGATCAAGGTCTCTGTAAATAAAAAAATTAATAATAAATTTTTTAGTTATTATTTCATATGAAAAAGTTTAATTTTTTATTAATAATTAATTTTAATATTCATTATCTAAAATTTAAAAGAATTTAATGTCTATACTTTCTGTTCATACCCTGACCCAAACAGATATAAGTCAGACCCAATAACACAAAAAAATCCACCAATAAAGGTAGATTTTATGACAAACCCGACCTCTTTAAAGAGATTGGATAGCGACATAAGGAGGATAAGCCTTACATGCCCAAAGTAGGTAACTACCTCCATGAATCTCTATAAATACACTGGAACCAAACAAACTCTCAACAAACTTCCAAAATAAATGGAATGCTTATCCATCAGAAAAGATAGAACTACTCCAATAAAGGTGGTCATCATCTCTATAAATACATTGGAACCCCCAGGTATAACTCACGTTCTATCTACTAAAACCCTACTTGAATCCCTTGCTAACTTAAGCATCGGAGTCTCTTGCAGGTACTACCCCAACTTCCTCACGAGTAACTCAGACAAGCGACACCTCGGGACCAAAGAGGTCGGACGCTGCCATCACAAGGGACCTGGACCTCACGTTCAGCCTCAAATCAACGTTTTAAGTAACCCTCAGAACATTAGCGCCATTTCCGGGAATGTGAAACTCTCTCACTGACAAATGACAGACCATGAGCCTGAAGACAGCCACACGACATTGAATCTGAGCCAGAAGCTCAGCCAAATGGCCAGACCCTCGTACTTCCCCCTCCACCTCAACACCAAGGACCTCACGGGGAGAGAACCTCAGAAAATCCTCATCCAAGGAGGATCTAATCCAAAGTCCATCATCCCGAGGATGAGGATCGCCCTCATGCTACCGAGATCCTGAACCTAGTCCATGGTCAGGGAGATCGGGTGTAACAACTCGAACATGAGGCCAAACGACAACGGAAAACAGAACGAAAATTGTGTAAAGAGGTAAGACGACGTAGAAAACTAGAAGAAAAGCTCCAAAAGCTGGAAGCCGATCTTCGAAATCAGATTAATAGATCGGAGCGGGAAGATAGCCCCTTGGGAGGAGAAGATCAGATCTGTTCACAGAAGAAATCATGAAGGTTAAAGTTCCTAGGAATTTTAAAATGCTTGACATGGATCTCTATGACGGAATATCTGACCCAAGACACCATCATAGCAATTTTAAAAGTCGGATGTACCTAGCGGATGCCTCTGACGCCACTCGTTGCAAGGCTTCCCCACCACTCTGACTAAGGCAGCAATGAAGTAGTTTGACGACCTACCCTTCAGGTCAGTCGCCAACTTCGATGACTTGAGCAGAAAATTCCTAACCCGATTTTTCATCCAAAAGAATAAAACAAAGCACGCCCCGTGCCTGCTAGGAGTAAAGCAAGAGGTCGAGAAAAATAGATAATTTGGTGGCTTTTCATGATTGAATTATTGATCTGAAAATTAGGTATCAAAATGACAAATAGTGATTAAGGTAATTAGACTTTTTTTTATCTTCTTCGATTGATTAGATAATAATTATTTAGTAAAATGACAAGCTTGGTAATTAACCAATTTGTTAGAAAGAGCAAGCTTAAGTTTTGATGGTTGTAAAATAATAGTTAATTACTTTAAAATCTCCTTTTAGCTTTGTACAAGGACACCAGGACATAGAAAATATATCAATTTTTAAATTTAAGAATGATGAAATGTGTCAAGTAATGTTGGAGGATAGACTACATGCTTATATGCTTTTAGATTATGCTTCAATTCAGATTTTTCCTAACCCAAAATAGGTTAGGTTTTATTACGTAGAGAGTTAGAACTAGGTTTTCTAATTGAAATTAAATTTATGACATGAACTCTTTTAGTACTATATTAATATATTCTAAAGTTTCTTTGAAAATGTTATTATCCTTATGCCTTTCGTCGATAGATTTAATTTTGCATTGAATATTGATTTATTGATTTATTGTGAATCTTTTCCATATGTGAATCTTCTAATTGTATGAAAAAAGAAGTCAAGATTACCAGGTCAAGCTTTCTTTTATGGGTTTTGTGGGTTTTGTTGGAGTTTTAATTGTGCTTGTAAGTATAATACCCACACTATATTGGCCCTAGGATCACTCACTCATATAAACGACGCTATCATATTTTTCATCTCTCAAATTCACTAACACTCATAAAACAAGGGAGAGAATTTTCACAAACATACCCATTTCATTATGAACACACATACAATACACAAGGCATATGTGCCTTTATATAGGCAATGCTTCCTACTAAAATAATAATTTATGAATCACAAATCAATTTTGTAATGACTACCATTTTATGACTTGGCTTCATGAATCTTCTTTCAACTTGCATTGTAACTTCTATAATCTTCTAATTTCAATTCAATTTGATTTTGAATTCTTCAATGTTGTAGAATGTTGTAGTTATACTACTCTCTTGAATGTTCTTCAAAATTCTTCAAGCTTCCAACATTAGCTTCTAGCAATATCTAGCCAATTGATGATTATTGTATTCAACTCAAACTTTGCTTCTTCAATTCTTTAACCATGCTTCATGAAAATTCTAATCTATGCAAGTTGATAGATTGCACAAGAAGTTTGTAGAATCTTGGTGATGAACCATGAACTTGTAACCACTTTGAATTCAAATTGAATTTTGCCTTTGACTTTTCTAAACTTTTGTTACTTGCATACCTCTTGATTTAATTTTCTAACATTGCCTCCCTTAAATCAAGCTTGTAGAGTTTATCATTCCAAGCATCTTCTTCAACTTGTAAAATAATTCAGTCTTCAATGGCTTTGTAAATATATCTGCAACTTGTTCTTCAGTTGGACAGTACTCGATCACAACTTCTTTTTCATTCACCAACTCTCTGATTTTATGAATCCGAATATCAATATGCTTCGATCTTCCATGGAATACTGGATTTTTGCAAAGTGCAATAGCTGACTTGTTATCGCAAAATATTGTTGTTGGAGTATTTTGTTTCTCGTTCAATTCCTCAAGAATTCTTCTTAGCCAAACTGCTTGTGTTGCACAACTTGCTGCTGCTATATATTCTGCTTCTGCTGTAGATAGTGCTACTACTGGTTGTTTCTTTGACGACCATGAAATTGCACCAGAACCAAGATGAAATACAAACCCTGAAGTACTTTTTCTTGTTTCTATATCTCCGGCCCAATCACTATCAGTGTAGCCAACAAGGTTTACTTCATTAGTATTCTCATAATAAATTCCATCATTTAAAGTACCTTTGATATATCGAAGAATTCTTTTTGCCGCTTGTAAATGGTTGGTACAAGGCTCCTCCATAAATCTGCTAAGCAAACCAACTCCAAATACAATATCTGGTCTAGTCGCAGTTAAGTATCTTAGACTTCCAATCAAGCTTTTGTAATATGTAGGATTCACTGTTCTTCCTTTATCTTCTCTCAGCAACTTGAACTTCTCTTCGACTGGAGTAGAAACTGGCTTTGAATGCTCCATCTGAAATTTCTTCAAAATATCATTTGCATATTTCTTCTGAGAAATAAAAATTCTATCATCTTTTTGAACCACTTCAATGCCAAGAAAGTAAGACATCAAGCCCATATCCGTCATTTCAAAGTGCTTTATCATAGCCTCCCTGAATTCTGTAATTATCTTCAAATTGTTCCCAGTAAAGATCAAATCATCAACATAAAGACACACGATCAAAATATCTCTAGGTTTAACGAACTTGATATAAAGAGTATGCTCAAACGGACATCTTCTAAAACCATTCTCAATGAAATAAGAATCAATCTTCTTGTACCATGCTCTTGGTGCTTGCTTTAAGCCGTACAAAGCTTTCTTCAATTTATAAACTTTATCTTCTTTTCCAAGAACTTCATATCCTGCAGGTTGCTCAACATACACTTCTTCTTCTAAAGTGCCATTTAGAAATGCAGACTTAACATCCACTTGATGTATCTTCCACTTATTTTGAGCCGAGAGTGAAATAATCATACGAATAGTGTCTAATCTAGCAACAGGAGCAAATACTTCAAAGTAGTCGATACCTGGTTTTTGTTTGTATCCCTTTGCAACTAATCTTGCTTTGAAACGATCAACTTCACCATTGGGTTTGTACTTAGTCTTGTAAACCCACTTTACTCCAATCGGCTTCTTATCTGTTGGTAAATCTGTCAGCTCCCATGTGTCATTCTTCTCAATGGCATGAATCTCCTCATCCATTGCTTTCTTCCAATTGTTGTCTAAAAATGCTTCTTCAAAGTTCAACGGCTCACAATCTGAAAATAGAGCAAAATTTATGATTTCTTCATCGGACGGATCGTTGTCATTGCCAACTTCATAATCTGCTAATCTAGCAGGTAGTCTCCGCTCTCTTTGAGGTCATATAGATGATTCAGGTTGTTCGGTTGCATCTGGTTGTCTTTCTTCTTCATCATCACATGTATTTGAAATTACAATCGGATGTTTTTCTGTCTTTCTGTCCCAGTCCCATATGTCTTTCTCGTCAAACATCACGTCTCTGCTGATGATCACTTTCTTTGTTTCTGGATTGTACAACTTGTATGCTTTTGAGTCTGTGCTATAGCCAATAAAGATACACTTCTCGCCTTTGTCATCTAACTTCTTCCTTAATTGATCTGGTACGTGGGCATAAGCAATACACCCAAAGACTCTGAAATGATGAATGGAAGGCCGCTTTCCACTCCAAGCTTCCTCTGGAGTTTTATCACGAACACTTTTTGTTGGACACCTGTTTAAAATATGAACTGCTGTTGCGACTGCTTCTGCCCAAAACTCTTTAGGCATTTGTTTTGACTTGAGCATGCATCTGACCATATCCATGATGGTTCTATTCTTTCTTTCAGCAACTCCATTTTGTTGAGGAGTGTATCTAGTTGTTAGTTGGTGTTGAATTCCGTGTTGCTTAAAGTATTCTGAACATGCAAGATATTCTGTTCCTCTGTCTGTTCTGAGAATTTTGATTTTACAGCCACTTTGTTTTTCAACAAATGCCTTGAATGTCTTAAAGACATCACATGCTTCTGATTTTTGCTTCAGAAAGTATACCCATGTATATCTACTAAAATCATCAATAAAAGTGATAAAGTACCTGCTACCACCATTACTTGGAACTTCTACAGAACAAAGATCTGAATGCACAATTTCAAGTAATCTTCTAGCTCTCCAAGACTTTCCTGTAGGGAATGGATCTCTGTGCTTCTTTCCCAGTTGACAAATCTCACAAATACAATTGGGAATATGAATCCGTGGTAGACCAGAAACAAGTCCTTTTCTTGACAGGTAGTTTAGGCCAGAAAAATGAAAGTGCCCAAACCGCATATGCCACAACTAGTTATCATCAAGTATCACAGAACTCATGCAAGAGGGATTAACATGTTGAATTTTTAATGGAAACATTCTGTTTGAGGTCATCTTTGCTTTATCTATGAACCTTCCGTTGTTATCAAATACAGTGCAATATCCATGATAAGTTATCATCTTATATCCCTTATCAGATAATTGCCCCATACTCAGTAAATTATAATCAAGTTCGGGAGCATAGAAAACATCAGAAATATAATTCAGAGAACCATCCTTCAATTTAATTGGTATGTGCCATTTTCCTTCAATAGGGATCTTTGTACTATTACCAAACTTCAATAATAGTTTAACTGAATCATCTAATGAAGAAAATAACTCCTTTCTACCAGACATATGATTACTGCAAGCATTATCCAAGTACCATATATTTTCATCTTCAGCACATGAATTACTTGTAAAAAATAAAGTCTGAGTACCCGGATTATCATCAGTATTTTGATGCTGATTTTCTACAACGTGTGCTTGATTGTTATTCACCATTTTGAATCTGCAATCTGCTGCTTTGTGTCCATACTTTCCACAATGAAATCAGTTGAAATTGGTTCTTTCTTGATGAAAATTTCCTCGACCTCTTCCTCGGTTGACAGGCCTGAAATTCGTTCCACCTCTTCCTTGATTAGGTGGTGTAAAATTATTGTAACTTCCTTGGTTGTAATTGGCACGACCTCTACCTCTGAAACTTCCTCTACCTCTACTTTGAAAATTAAAACCACGACCTCGTCCTTCTTGTGTACGGTTTGATTCTGCAACGTTGTTGAAATTCACTCGGCTTTTCAGGGCTTCCTCGGTTGATTTTCTAGACTTCTCTAGTATTCTACTGATGTGGCTTTCCATAGTTCCTTGCAACTCTGCAATCGTCATGGTGTCCATATCGTGTGACTCTAGTATCGTAGTCACCACATGGTCATACTTCATCGGCATGGTGCGAAGAATTTTCTCCACCACTTTGCTATCGGGCATATCTTCTCCATAGACTCTCATCTTATTGACAAGATCTGTAACACGAGTAAAATATTGCTCAACGGTTTCTGAGCTCGACATCTCGTACCTTTCATATTCTCTTCTCAAAGACTGTAGCTTTGCTTTTTGAGCTTTATCTACGCCTTTGTATGACAGCTTCAACGTATTCCATGCTTCCTTTGCACTTTTGGCATTTGCTATTTTGCCAAATACCGTATAATCTACTCCTTGATGAATTTGAGATAGCGCCAATTGATCTCTCCTCTGTTGGGCAGCATCTGCTCCTTCTTGCAAACCTGGTTCAATGAAATTCCACAGGTTCTGGGCCTTCAAATGGGTAGACATCAAAGTCTCCCAATAACTATAATCGAGTTTCCCATCTAATTTGGGACCGGACCACACAATATTAAAAGTGTTTGCCATACTGACTCTATGAATAAACAACTATGTGAGAACTCTCCCACACCTCACAAACTCTCAGACACCAGGCGCTGGATTAACCAGCTCTGATACCAAATGTAAGTATAATACCCACACTATATTGGCCCTAGGATCACTCACTCATATAAACGACGCTATCATATTTTTCATCTCTCAAATTCACTAACACTCATAAAACAAGGGAGAGAATTTTCACAAACATACCCATTTCATTATGAACACACATACAATACACAAGGCATATGTGCCTTTATATAGGCAATGCTTCCTACTAAAATAATAATTTATGAATCACAAATCAATTTTGTAATGACTACCATTTTATGACTTGGCTTCATGAATCTTCTTTCAACTTGCATTGTAACTTCTATAATCTTCTAATTTCAATTCAATTTGATTTTGAATTCTTCAATGTTGTAGAATGTTGTAGTTATACTACTCTCTTGAATGTTCTTCAAAATTCTTCAAGCTTCCAACATTAGCTTCTAGCAATATCTAGCCAATTGATGATTATTGTATTCAACTCAAACTTTGCTTCTTCAATTCTTTAACCATGCTTCATGAAAATTCTAATCTATGCAAGTTGATAGATTGCACAAGAAGTTTGTAGAATCTTGGTGATGAACCATGAACTTGTAACCACTTTGAATTCAAATTGAATTTTGCCTTTGACTTTTCTAAACTTTTGTTACTTGCATACCTCTTGATTTAATTTTCTAACAGTGCTCCTTCGTGTCATGCATATTAAAATTAACTATGGTTGTTGAAATTCATTAAGAATTTATTTGGTGCTAATTTTTTATTGGAACCCAAATTTGTTTATTTAATTCATTGTTTCTCCAATTATTGGCACTCTTTTCAGACCTTGGTGGTTGTTTCCTGTGTGCTGGGTGTGCATGTGATTAGAGGCAGCTTTGGTTCAAGTCTAGAATTATTTCTTTGCATTTATTCTTTAAGATATGGCTATTTTTAGCTACTTCTTCTAATTATAAATTTTGATTACTATTTTTTATTTATCTGAATGTATTTTTGTTTCTCGGTGATTGTCATTAATAAGAGGGTGAAAAAATATTTTTAAGATAATATACTAAATTATTGCAAAATCTTGTGTCTTAAAGTATTACAGAATAAAATTAAGTCTTTGATGATAAAGTGAGATTCATTCTGTTATATAAAAACTCTTTAACATATTATGCTAAGAGAAAGAAAAAGTAAAGCGACTTTTATAACAATTTTGTGTTAGTGGTTTACATTTTGGGCATATCTGGTTATTTCTTTTTGTTTGTAGGGATTACTTTCTTTTCTTTATTTCTTGATATATTTATTAATTTATTCTTGCTCTGTTCTATTTTCCTCCAACTCTATGGTTATGTAAGCGTTTGGCCTCTGGTCCTCCCTTCTACTATTGTTGAGTCATTAGATTTATCATGTTGTTGGTGCAATTTGCTGAATACGAAGGTTTGGCACATTTTGCAATTTGTGAGGGAATAATTCTTGCCATTTCTTATGTGATGGATACAATGAGGCTTCCCTACCCCATAAGACTATTTGATATAGTTGTGCACGATGTAGAGTTCTGTAGCATATAAAAGGTATTTTACTGTTTTATAGGATTTAGATGAATGCATTTTCATAGGTGTTTGAATTGTTATGCAGTTTTTCTATATTGAACAATTTAAAGCTGATTCTTTGGCCATTTAACTTTTGAGACAGCTTCCTTATATACATGTTAGTCAAATAAGTTAACTCAGCCTAAGTAACAAAATAGTAGATTCTGTTTTTGTTTTAACTTTTTATATTAGTACATTTTTTCAATTTCATTGGAGTTTCGCTGAGAATGTTTAAACCATTAAATGTTTATTCAGCTCTGCTGAGTAGAAATTTTAGCCTTATTTTTCACATGTCCCATTTTATATTGCTTAAAGAATTTGACAGTATTCATTCAAACTAGTGAAATTGGTGGGTATTGCACTCAGTCATAACGTGTTCCCTTTTATATTGGTAGGAAGGCAACTTCTACACCATAACATTGATGAAGGTAACTTTGTTGCATGTTAAAGTAGCTACTACAAAGTTGACTTTGTTTAAATTTAATTAACATTCAATTGGATATGGTTGTAGTCATGAATTATGACATTTATTTATATTCCAAGGAGCAAAAATACAAGTAGAGATTTTAACAGAATATATTTGTGAATAGAACTCAAGAAATCAAAATGTGGTACTCCATTCCTACAAAGAACTAAAACTTGCCTCTTGACTATTTCAGTCCAGCCAATAAAATTAGAGAGGGTGGTTTGGTTATGTCTACAATTAAAGCTAATCCGCTATCATACGTTACTAGCATTCTATAAAATATTGTTCTTCTGATCAGACACAGAAGCTGCACCAACAAAGAGGGGAGCTGTTGCTACTGCCTAAGGCCTTCAAAGATTGTTTCTTCAATTCAATTTATAGGATTACAGCAATTTTATATGTTGAGGCAAAGTTCATTGAGATGTTATTTATCAATTTTGATTTTCTTTTATTATTTTGGCTCAAGAAATAAATATTTAAAAAAATTTTGAGTGTTCAAGGAGAGTTTGACACCTATATTTTTGCTCATCATGTTAGGTCATTCTATTATATTAATATTTGTAATGATCTAAATTATGGTGAAGTTGTGCTAATTTATCTATTTTGAAGAAAAAGTATTACAATGGGAACAATATCTGATTTGATCGACAATAATATTCATAAAAGGTAAGAAGGGTAATTAATTATTACAGAAATGATATAAAACCAAAATAAACTAAAATTATTTTCTTTTCTAGGTGAATTAATTTTTTTCTTTCATTCATTTTTTCCTCTTAAATATCTTTTAAGCATTGAAAGAATATTTACATCATAATCTATTAATTTTCTATTCAATTTTATTGACTCAAGGTCTCTCTTTTTAAAAAAATCTTAAAACATTCTCTAAGAATAAAGAATTGAATTTAACTGGCTATCTATTTAACAAGTAACAAATTTTAGAGAGAATCATTTTGATATTTATTTTTTTTAATTTAATATTAAAAATGATAAATTACAAATTAAAAATATTTTTATATAAAAAATACACACAATAAATTTTATATACTAAGTTCATCAATAGATTTATAATTTTTAATCCTATTGGAAATCGATTTAAAAAAATTACATATAATGCATCATTCAATAACAAACATTCCAAAACATACAAATAATTCAAAGTCTCAAATAATTTTTTCTTACGTTTCACACCCCTCTTTCTCCAAACCTCTTATTGCAAAATAAAGTAACAAGCATTCTCTCCTTTACAAGCATGCAAGGGAATTTCTAATGTGTCTCTTCTTCTATTCACATATTGATGAAGGTACACAAGATTTGAAATAAATTCTGGATTCTAAATTTTCATATTCACGATTTAAATTGTACATATGAGATATGATTATTTTTCTAAAAATCTTGCAGTTATAGCAATATTGTAATTTTTTTAATCTTTCTAACTTTTTGATAGTTATTTGAATTAGAAGTCACTAATCTATTGTTGTATCATTTGCTTGATTAGATATAGCTATTTAGGAATTAGGACGTTTAATATTTGTGAATAGACTATGCTTTTCATACTACTTTGGTTCCGGGTTTATGTTAAAAAATTGAACATTTTTTTTTTTTTTTTGCTGTTTCTAAATATTTGGTCTTCATATGAATAAGTGCAGGTTAATGTTTAATGTGGATGCTGTTGCAGTTGTTAGTAATGCTAGCTAGCATCGATGTGAATATAGTATAGGAAAGTTTTCAAGTATATCGGTATATATACTGATATTTCAATAAATTTTAATCGTTGAGATTAATTATATATTATATATTTTTTATAATTAAGATCAGCGATTAAAAATTACTGAAATACCAGTGTATCAGTACACTTAAAAATTTTCCAAATTTTTTATGACATTGATACAAAATCTTTCCTCATGTGTTGCTGATGTTAACATTAGATTCAATCCTTCTAATTGACTAGTAAAAAATAAGGATCTTGCAAAACTATATGGGATATATATAATAAATATATATAATTAAAATTAACAGTTAAAATTTATTAAAATATTAGCGTACCAGTAAATTTAAAATTTTTTTCAAAAGTTAAAAAAAAAAGCATTTATTAAGGTGTATCGTGTTAAGAAAAAAGATATATGTACTTTTAAAAATTGTTTTAAAGAAAAAAGACGACTCATTGAAATCACTAGAATTAACTAAATTATCTGATTGAGGTTATCTTGTTTTTTGTCATTTTTATTTTGTTTTAATAATATTAAAAAATACTTTTTTTAATTTGAAATAGGCAAAAATTCATTTTGTCATGGATGATTTATGAATGTTGTAATATTTTGTAATAGTTATGTTACTATTATATATATAATAAGATCAGACTTATTTTAACGTAATTTGACATCATTCATACTTTAATTTGTATTTTTACTGAAAATTTTGTTTTGTATAAATTTCTCATGAGAAATATAAATTTTAATGGACGAGAAGTTCTTTGGTGCTGATCATAAAAGTAAGCATGTGATGTTGACATACACTATATGTTCACATATTAATGCGACATGTGTATGGAGACGGTTGGCTTATGAGACATTATTTTTGGGTTGGCTGTGAGCTGCATTAATATTTCTGTTGAGTTAAGAAATTACATAAATTAATTAATGATGATAAATATTATGATATTGGGTAAAATAAATAATTAAGTGTTGATGGTTTATGATTATATGTGGCTAATTATTTAGTGTTGCAGGCCAAAAATAAATATGAAACAGCAGTCCAAGTAAATGAGAGAAAAATATAAACAAGGCTGGTGGGCTATATTATAAATAGAGGCATAAAAAAAAAAAGCAAAGCAAGAAATCAGACGGGCCAAGCAAATCAAAATCCGATCTAAGCCCGATTCGAATTTAGCAAGAAAAACCCTCTCATTTGCTTTACCAAAAGCAATGTTCACATTTCATCTTGGTCAGAAAGCATAGGGGAGAGAAAGCGAGAGAGCTTCTTTCCTAAGCTATTCACAGAAGAAGAAAGAAAGAGAAGGTTAGACAAGAAAGGTTGAGGTCAAATCAGCAAAATCAAAACAAATCAAGTTTAGGCAAAGGTTAAAGGTAAACCATTTTCTTATACATGCATCTCAGTTTCTTCTCTTCTTCCCAACTCTCTGCTAGTCCGAAAATGGGATTCATGAAAAGTTGATCTCTGCTCTTACTGCTGTGTATCTACGGTCACAAGTGAGTCTTGGGGACCAAATAGCTTCTCAATAGCCAAGATCTGGGTTTACCATTGAGGATATCTGTTTTATGCTTTTCTATGGTTTTCAGTCAACAAGAGAAGGTCAAAAGTAAAGTCCCTAATTTGAGTAAAAATGGGAGAAAGTGAACGCCTGGGTTGGTGAAGCACAAAGTTGACCTAGGAAGAGGAACCCAGCAACATACAAGGAGATAAAAGAAGATTTTCTGTTCATTCAGAGGCAATGAGAGACAACCCAGTGTATTGAGGTTTTGTTCTGTGAAGAATTCTCTGAAGGGGTTCATCTACTTGGACAGTGCTTTCTTTCAAAGAAGCATTCCGCCAAAAATGAAGAACTGAATCAGAGACATGCAAATTTGGTTTATCACATAGCAAAAAGGCTGTTGTAGAGTCATTCTCCTTCATGTTTTTACAGATTGTGTTTTACTTTTCAATGTTTATCTTTCTGTAATTTCTTGAGTGAAAAGGCATAATGAGAGAGCTCAAGAAAAAGCCATGAGTGAAAAAGGCTGAGTGATACACTTGAGAGAAAAGCCTAGAGTTATTTTAGATTTCTTTAGGTATATCTGTGTCTTGTATCTTGTACCTGTGAGGTATCCCTTTCTTAGTTGGGTTAGCACTAAGAGTGAAGAGTTAGGTATTAGCATAGCCAATGTCAAGTTAGGTTAGAACTTGAGTATGAAAGGATTGTGTCAATCATGTGGAATTGGTGTATGTAATACTTTTAACTATAGTGGAAATTCTTCCATTGTTGTGGAGGAGATTGGACGTAGGTTGCATAGCACATGACAACCGAACCAGGATACATGCTGGTATTAGCTTGTCTCTTCTCTGCTATGTTCTGTTTTTTTATATTCATGAGACAAAAATAAATTGTCTCATAAAATTTCTGCTGCTGAGTTCAAACAGAATCAGAATTGAAAGTTTATTTTAAAGGGTCATTTCAGTAACTCAAAAGAAAGGTATAGATTCAACCCCCTTCTTTAAGCCTACTACAACCTTCAGTTTCCGTTATCCGTTTGGAAAAAGCACCATTAATTAACGTTAAGTGTGTGGACTGGTAAGAGAGATTAGATGGTGGGGTTTAGGGCTTGGGCCAATACATTGGTTTTTATTGTTCGTTAGCATGAATTTTTAGATTAAAAAAATGAAAAGAAGGACTTTGAAAAGGAAAAAAACGAAATAATAGTATTATACTAATTGTAGTAAGAATTAATCTCCACATACAAGCATTTTAACCATACAAGTTATACAAGTCTTTCACCCCAGACGCGCATGTTCTCTCACGTCTATTCCACGTACCTTTCTAATTTGACAGATTTTTCAATCAACGTGTGAATATGTAACTTCCTTTTTCTAAAGGATTTTGTTTCCTTTTTCAAATTATCTTTGCATTTTTCGTTCATTCTCTCTACGTTCTCTTTCGTATTTTCGTGCATTTCTCTTTGCGTTCTCTTTCTTCGTTCTTCTCGATTTCCATTGTTTTTTAAATCAAGCTTTGTAATTGTTTTGAAATCAAGCTCTGAATTCGTTTTGCAGATAATGAATGATTCAAGTTCAGATTGTCAACTCAACCATAGCGAAGTGGATTTTGAATTTGAATCCAATGAAGTCTCTAAGGCGAGGTTCAATTCCAGTTAATATTTTTGTTAGTAGTTTATGATTTTTGGATGTGAATAACGTTGTGAATCTTACCTGTAAATTTTGTTGTTCATTGTTGATTGTTTGAATTGTATGTAATGTAGTAGTTCTGATGAATCTGTTGCATTTTATATCATATTTTCGAATGTAAATCAGGAATATTTGGGTGTAAAGTGAAAAAGTTTGGGTGTAGTTATGTGTTTTGACTCTTTTTAATTGACCGAAGGTGAATTATCTTATTATTTTAGTTGAATTATTTTAGTTTCTATTTGATGATGAGTCATGAATTTGATTTTTTTTATGATGATTCTATAGTTGTAGTTGCATTTTATAGTTGCTTCAAAGAAAAAGAAAATGAAAGCTCTAAACGAGATAAAAGTAATGTTCTTTAAATAGGGTGAGGTAATTGAGTTTATTATTGTTAATAATTTTGCTAATATGTGAGTTTATTTTTTTGCAGTTGAACATTTTTATGGCGGATCAATGGTGCAATCGAATTCCAACCAATATCATGGACGTGTTATGAATTATCAGTTCAGAGATTCAGTAGCACAGGACAAATTTTGAGGTGTAGAGTGACACTATTTGGATGTACTGATAAATATTTTTTGGTGTATTCTGCATGCTCTTATTTGTTACATTCTCTTTATATATATATATATATGTTTGAGATACTGCTATTTGTGTTAGAAATGAGTATCTTGAAGGGATTTGTTTTAAATTTACATATACAATTCAATTTCTAAGGAGGATAACAATTCAAATTTCTAAATTTCCATAACTCCTGGTTATATTTTTCATGGAAATATGTAAGCACAATTCGGGTGTATTTCAATTATTTTTGGGTGTATTATAAAAGTAATTCGGCGTATTAGTATGTTCTGTCTTGTTTTTTTTTTTTGAACTTGTAATTGAGAGCTTTTAAATACACCAAAGACAATTTCATATAAGTTTATTTATGCAAACAACATTTATAATAAAATTGGATTAAATATTCACAAACTATACAAAAAGTGTTCAACCTATTCAAAACTACATAATAATCAAATACACTCAAATTCGATTGATATACATCTAAATAATAATCAAATACACTCAAATACCAATCACATACACCCAAGTATCAATTACATACATATTTATTATTTTTTAGATTACACAAAATTATATGAGTTCAAAATCATATACAAGTCAATCAAACATGCATATAATGATACTACAAGCGTAAACAAAAGCACAACAATACCAGTTAGGCAATTACACTTGAATACGCGTAATATATACTCAAATACTAATCACATATAACTGTATTATATGAGTTTAAAATAATATTTAAGTCAACCAAATATGCATACAATGTTACTATAAATACAAACACAATAGCGGAAATAGATTCTTTTCAGTTTTTTCAACACTTGATAAAATACAGTGCAATCTCTCACCTTTAATTTTAATAGTGAGACCAAAAATAAATAAAAAAAAATATAATAAATAATTAGATTAAATACTGCACACCATCTAATTTTTTATTCAATGAAAAAGATCTACTCCCCACAATAGCACACTCAAATACCAGTCATATAACCCATATCAACATTTAATTACTAATCAATAATTTAATATCATTAATTTCACTTGTCTAAAATGAAAGGACTTTGAAAAACGGAAATTCAGCTGCCCCACAATTAATACACTTTCAACGTGATTAACTCCCGTAATGTCTCCTCTCAAAAATCGGCAACGATTGAATAATCACATGCATAAAAACTTATGGTCCATTATTGGATTATTTATTGTCGGATATGAAGCTTTTAATTTATTTAAAAAAATTTAAAATTTTATTTTTATCAGATTTTTTTAATAAGTTATTTTTTATCCAATTAAGGCTGATATGAAATTTTAATCATTTATAAATATTTTAACAGTATAATATTTTTATATTGATTATGGTAATTATTCTTTAATTCTGATATATTTGATAATAACTTACTGAAAAAACGAAAAAAAAAGTCTAATTTTAAATATTTTACTAGAAATAATAAAATTTAAATTTTAATATATTTATTGCGATAAAATCATTAGATTTTTCTAATAATAATAATAATAACAATAATAATGTATGGTGGCTAGACCAAGTGCGTGCCAAACAAAGAAGGTGGTAACATTATGATTAAGACTCGTGGCCTAGCCCCATGACAACGGAATGTGATATTATTTTATTATTATGTATGCATGCACGCACGAAATGAGGTAAATTTATTTGACTTCTCTCAATACCGAAAATACGAAACCAAATAAAGAGATCCACATCTGTGGCTAAATAGAATAGATGGGTCATGGAAAAGGGATTGAACTTGATTATCCTAGGGTCCTTTGATTTGCACCACACCCATTCCCATCCATTTCAACTCTTCATCAAACTCGTTGCACGTTTGATTATATATTTTTCATCATTTAAAAATAAAATGTTGCCAGCAATTTCGATATGCTAGCTGTGCTAGATATTGTATGTCTGAACTTGGAGATTCGATCCATCAACGTAATTCAATTAAACCAATTTTTATCGCTCTATCTAATAAATTTTAAATTTAGTAATTTTTTATATTATCCATCTATCTAATAGGTTAAAAACTAATTCATTATATATATAAATTTTATTTAAAAATTTATATTATCACTAACTAATAAATTATTACATGCTCAAGACAAAATTTGAATTTAAAATACTTATTTAAATAAACTAATAAACTGATTAGTTTAAATAAAAAGATATAAAATCAATTACATATTATGTATAAATATATATTATTTAGTTTATTTTTAATATATATTTTATATTTTAGTATATATTTTTAGATACATGTATAATTTAATAGCATATTTTTAATATACAGCTTAGTACTTTATACACATATTCTGATAAACATATATATACATCATGAAGAGTAAAATAATTAATAATAAATTATTGTCATATTATAATAGAGATTATTCATACATATATTAGCCCTAAGACATATGATTAAGACGATAGATTGTCACCAAAAAAATATGATTAACACGATGTGGGATGAGAGAAAAAAATAAAACAAAACAAAAAAACAAAGTGCGGCTGGAGTGCTCGATAGAAATATGTACAAAAAGCATTATTGAATTATATATAAATATAATAAAAAAATTATATATAAATATAAATTTAATAAAAAATTAGGGGATCAAATATATTTTTAATTAAGTCCAACTAAATTAGTGGCGGGACTTGAAATAAAATTTTGAGGGGACCAAAAATTTAGCATAAAAATTTAATAATAATATTTATATAAAAAATTAAATTAAATAAAATAAAAAGTAAAATTAAATTAAATTAAATAAATAGTAAAATATAAAGTAATATTAAAATAAATAAATAAAAAAATTTAATTTTTTATATTTGAACTCAAAAGTAGAGGAAGTGTTGTTTGTTGAATAAAGAGTTGCGAAATGCGAATAGAGAAGCTACTAGGAAAACAACCTATTTTTATAATGATGATTTTTATCTTTTATTTTATTAAATAACTTTTTTTATTTGATTAGATTTTATCTTTTAATTTTGATGTGATGTAAAAGCCAACAAAGGCCTATCCAGTTCAGTCCAAATCCAATATGTTTTTAATGTTTAAAACTAAAAATTATTGTGTAATAAAAACAAGAGATGAGATTTTTTTTTGTCAAGTAAGAGATGAAAATTGAACTTGAATAGAAAAGTTTTTGAGCCAATTAATTTTTTTTTATTTTTTGAAGAAGCACTATTAATTTTCTTATAAAAAATTTGGGAGACATGATCCCCATTATCTCAACTAAGCTTCATCCCTAAACTAAATTATATATTTATGTATAATGTGCTTTTTTATAATATTTTTTGATATATAATTTTTTATTTAATTTATTCTTATTTTTTTTCTTCTGATCTTTTTCTTTATTATCATTATCATCATCATCTTTTCTTTTTTTTCTTCGCCTCCTTTGTCTTTTTCTCTTTTATTTAATTTCTTCTTCCTCTTTCGTCTCTGTTCAGCAAAGCCAAAACTACTAAATGCAAACATTTTTGAAAAATCACAAACCTAAAATATTGATTCACCAACTAATAAAATATAATAAAATTATTGAATATAAAAATTTTATAATACAGTACAAAAATTTTATAATGACCAACACAAATTTTTATATATTAGTTTAAAAAAATTGTTTTCTATAAATTTTTGTATATGTGAATCACTATTATTAAATTTTATTAATTTTCGAATCTTTTAGAAGTTTTGAATTTATTTATTTTCATTACTCTAGTTACTTAATGTTAGTTTTATGAAATAATTTGATATTGGTTCAGTGTATTATGGATTTGAATATTGTAACAAAGATAATTCTGATGAATAAGTAGTTTAGATGAATGGTTTGAGAAAATTGATAGTTATATTATTGATGGGTTAAGAAAAAAGTACAAAGGCTAGTGAAATTTGATATGCTTCTTAGTTGATTGCAATGAGCTCCATGATGACCTATTTATAAAGTTAATTAGTTCATTATAATTAGGTCTTAGATATTTCTAAATATTAACCTAGATATATCTAGATACTAAACTTAGATATTTCCAGTACTTAATTTATTTATTTATTTAACTTTTAGACTTCTCTATCAAAATATCTACATATTTATTTTTATGAAATAAGATCATGAGAATTCTAAAAAATCCTACAAGTATATAGCATAATTAATATTTAGTATGAAGTATGTGATTTAGTTTTCCTTACTTTTATTTTTGTGCTATGTGCAAAAATTTGTGTGCTATATATCGATAAATCTTTGTGGTTTTTAACAAATTATTAATAATTATTTGTATTTTATTTTCTGTAATTATTTTTATATTATTTTTTGAATTTTATGTTATTTTTTATTTTTTCGAATTTTCTATTGTCTTGTACCCAAGCTAACAGGAATATTCTGCTCCGTAAGTTTGATCTACCAGAGATGTGGTACCCGACAGTTGATCAGACTTTATGAACAATGCGATTCTACCATGTATCAAGAGTGGGACAGATCAGAAGGGCATTCCGCTTTGCTATCTGTTCCTATGGAAAGGTGGAGGTTAGAGACTCATTCTTTCGTATTGTCAACCGGTGAAGTTACAATAACACTGGAGGACATGTTACACATATATTAGCCTATCGATTGATGGAGAGGTTGTGACTGGTTGGACCGATAGTAGTCAGGACTTCTTGGTCAACCAGAGAGCATGGCAATTTTTGGCAGCGAACCCGTTGTGAGTAGTTCATCTACAAGTTACATAAAGCTAGCCTGGGTTCGCCATATCAGAGATAAATAGCCTCTAGACACTTGGTTGTCTGTTTAGCGATACGTTAGGTCTTACATCTTCTGTCTGTTGGGAACCACCCTTTTCGCGGATAAATCGACGACGTATGCCCAAACGACGTACCCAGCCACCACTGCTCCAAAATTTTGAGCAGATCGACACTTACAGTCGGGGGTCAGCAACTCTCGCACATCTTTACAAGGTATTGTGTCATGCATCACAGTATAATTGCAAGGAGATGGACGACCTGCTTGATTTGTTGATTGTTTGGGTGTGGGAGCGAGTGTCCTTTCTTGCGCCTATTCTAAGACAGCGGCTTGAACCCGCTGATATACCGGTTGCACGCAGGTAACACCGTAACAGTACATAATTTATTAGATTTTGACTCATATTTTATTTATGTTTTACTGAAAAGACGTAATTTAAACTCTGTTATAACATTGCGTATTGCAGATGGAGTCATCATCCACGAACCAGGGAATGGATGTGGAGGAGTGTGGCGTCTGTTAGGCACGACATATACTACATAGAAGAGGTCAATATCGATATTAATTTATAAGAATAATTTATGGCATTAATAATCTAACTTAGCTCATGCAACATTTTGCAGTTTTTTTGGCGGCCATGCCTCGGCATCATCATCCCGGCCGAGCTACATCACTACCTTGATGTGTGTAACATGGCGTGTCGAATGACATCTTGTGGATCGAGTGGTTCGTTAGCACGGGTATGCAACAGTCTCCCCCTCTGTCGGCACAAGCCATCCTTCTTGGCCAGCGTTAATACACTCTTCCGAAAGTATAGTGCCATGATTGGAGCATCGTACTCGACGAATGGATTCAGCAATGGGAGAATCGCTGCAACAGTTGATTGTTAGATAGGAATCTACAACCAATCGCCGATTTTAGCCCGTCTGCCGATTAATGTAGTTGGTACCTTGGATTATTCTGGATGTACCTGAGGTTGTCGAAGTTCATTCCTCAACAGCCACACTGCATCCACCCCAGTAGCCATGATTGACTCATGACGATTGGAGATTATACTCACGCCGTCTTTTCTTACAACAAGCCTTCATTAGTTACTAAGAAAAAAGTTTCACACATTAGAGGTCATACCCTGTACGATGGCAAAAGCAATCGGCACAATGTTTTGATTCCCATCTTGCGTAACTACAACAAAAAGGCAACTTTTATATTTTTCATATAGGTGGGTGTTGTCAACTTGAACTAGCGGCTTGCAATATTTGAAGGCCCTTATGCTTGGATTGAAACTCTAGAATACCCGATGGAGTATCCTAACACACCACCTCTTCACTCCCGTTATATAGGGGTCGTGTTTCTATTTGGACTTGTGAACCAAGCATCTTCAGAATAATTGCAGAGAACCACAACGGCAAAGTTCCGTAAGATTCTTTCCATCCACCGAAAATTTTCGCTATAGACTTTTGTTTTGCTAACCAAACCTTTCGATAACTAATACTGTAGTTGTATCTTTCCTGTACTTTCGCTATTATAGATTTTACCTTTATGGATGGTTAGATTCAGCCAATGGCTTCATAACCTCAGCAATCATGTCCGAGTCAAACTTGGAGTGATCCTGTGAGATCGTTTCCATGGAATGCGTGTGCCTCTCGTTGTATTTCTGAATCTCCTAACAAGCTTTCTTCTATATCAAGCTGGCTCGAATAAGCCAATCGCACCCACGTCTATAAGTCTTGCATTTTGCATAGAATGTCTGTGGCTTGGATTCATAAATAACGTAATCAACTCCTGTAGAGATAGTATAACTCCAAATTGCTGCAATGACTGATTTTCTAGAACCGTATTCAACTCTGATCTTGAACTTTTCGTCCACAGGATTAACAACACTTATAAAAAGAAGAAATTGTTATTCATTGATCTGTCAATTAGAATCACTCAAGTCTTCCTCGACATGATCAATTGGTTTGGCAAAGTGAATCGGTTTTACTGCTACCATAGGTACATGCGGGTTCGAAGACAACGACACACAACCACTACCTATCATGAACCGCAGCGTACCACTTCATCACATATTGCGGTATTAGTCTTGCATGACTTTTACATGTTGATCAGTTTCGACTCAAAATGTCTTATTTCAAAATCCTCCACTCAATCAGAAGTACTGATAGAAATCTATATGCAACTCTTTCAACCTCCTTAAAACTTAATGTACTTATATCAGTCAATATGAAATTCTTTAACGTATCCAAAGAATTAAGACAACAAACGTGGAATATTATTACAAGTTAATCGCATTCAAATATCACTTTCGTTCACCACTTCTAATTATCCCATTTGAATAAACTATCCCATTTGAATAAATTAGCATAATAAGAAAAAACTGATTACTAATAACCATATATACGAAAAATAAAATAATAAGAAATACAAATTATTAATGGAATTGGTGTAGTGTGATGAGTAGGGAGCGAAGCTTCCTATATACATGGGGAGGCAGCGCCCCTCCCCCAAAAATTTTATGTAAAAAAAAAAATAAGAGTGGCCCCTCCAAAAAATATTAATGGCCTCCTTCTCTAAATTTTAGGTGCTTGGACCATGATCAATTGATCATCATAAGAAAAATTAGAGGTTAGTGAACATCACTTTTCTCCCTTTATTTTGAATTAATTCTTTAATTATTTTTATTTATCTAGTTTATAATGACAATTTTTTTGAAAAAATAAAAAATGATAATTATACAATTATAATATTAACCTTATATATATATATATATATATATATATATATATATATATATTCTAATTATTAATTGTTTGTGATTTTTATATTATTAATTTACAAACAATAAATCAGAAGTGTTATAAATATGATTTAGGGTTTAGTTAACTTAGCTTACATAATATTTATCTATAAATTTTTAATTATAAAAATTTATTTAAATAATAGATAAGATGAAAACAATAAATATTAAGAAAAATGGGCTAAAAGGGTAAAAATATTTCTATTATTATTACATAAGTTTATTTTTTTTTAATACTTAAGGCATTAAGAGTCATACCTTAACTTTTTAATAAGATAATTTAAAATCAAACATCAATATTAGTATTTATAGATTTTAAATACGATAATCTATTTTTATATATATATTTGATATTAGTTTTGAGATATTTATGTTTAAATATCATGATATACAATATATTTAATTATCTTATAAAAAATAAGTCCTATTAATAATTAACTATATATATATATATATATATATATATATATATATATTCAATTATTTTATAAAAAATAAGTCCTATTAATCGTTATTTCTGTTTCTGAGAGAACTTTCTTATATATTGTATTTATATATTGTATTTTAACAGTATATCTAATGTATTGATGAGTTACCTATTTATAGATAAATACGTATTCTAAATACTATTTTAAGTACTGAGACACCTAGATATATAAATACACATATCACGAGTACTGAATAATTGTTTTATGAACAAATGTGTGTAGTTTGTATATATCTCGAATGCAATTAGATTATTTGTTTCCTAACATTATTGTTATTTATCTTAAGTACGTACCGAGTTATTGGACTATATTTTTTATGATTTTCGTATCACAATATTCAAAATGTGTAATATGTATTTAAATTAATAAATATTCTACTAATTATATATTTCAATAAATACTAAAATTATTTAATTTAAATAAAAAAATCAAAGAATATCTAGTATTAAAATTGAAAAAAATGTATTGACTGATTATTCAATCTTTAGATTTTTGTAACTTTTTAAAATTATTTTTATCCATTTACGACAAAAATTGCAAACTAAATTTATTTAGCTAAAATCATTAAATTTTAAAATAAAAATATCTCATTTTTTAAATATTTTTATATAAATACATAAAAATTTAATTTTTAAAATATTTTTTGACAAAATATATTTAATAGTTGAATGCTTTTATTGTATTTAAATATTTTAAAAATATTTTTATTATTAAAAAATTCAAAAGAATACTTTTATCAATAATTTGATAATTCAATTTTTTTTATTTACTCATTATGTTTATAAAAAAGTTAGAAAATTAATTTTTAATTAAATATTTTAAAAATATCTTTTTACTAAAAATTTTTTTATCAATAATTTGATAATTCAAATATTTTTTCGATTTACTCATTATATTTATGCTAAAGTTAGAAAATTAATTTTAATTAAATATTTTTAAAATATTTTTATTATTAAAAAAGTATGTTATCAATAATTTGATAATTCAGATATTTTTTTCAATTTACTCATTATGTTTATCCGAAAGTTAGAAAATTGATTTTAATTAAATATTTTAAAAATATTTTTATTATTAAAAAATTTTAAAAAATATTTTTATCAATAATTTGATAATTCAAATATTTTTTCAATTTACTCATTATGTTAATGAGAAAGATAAAAATTTAATTTTTAATTAGTTAATATTAATCAATTTAATTTAGAGTTTAAAATTTTAATTTAAAATTTAGAATTAGTAATTTTTAATTTAAAATTTAAATTGAAAATAAATAAAATAATTTTAAAAATTTAACTTATGTTGCCCAAAAAAATTGATTACCCATCGTTACTCTAATTTTTATTAGACATACATAAATACTTTCAAGTTTCCAGTTTCCACACATCCATGACATAAACACAACCAACAAAAAAAATCATGAACGATGACTATACATACATACATACATACATACGTACATACATACATACTATTCTTCACCCAAGTTCACACGCACTTATTATTTAATTTATATAACACTTAACTACTTCCAAAACAGTCCCGAAAACCTACCCCTTATTAAATTCCAACCATGCATATAACGTGTTTCTAATTTTCTTTTAGTAATTATTATGCCTTGAGAAGATGAGCATCCATCTCTTTAAAAATTTTGTCATAAAATTCCAAATAACCATAAGGAGCTTTGACATTATCACTAATTTTCTCATATTCAAGTGTCCATTTAGCTGAAACACTTCCATTGCTGTTATCAATCTCTTGAATGGTGAGCTTAAAGACTTTATACTGTTGACTTATGTCTCCATCAAAGAGATTCAATTTGATTGTCTTGTTATTCTCATCAATGGATTCAATTGTCTCCTTGCATGTAGTTACTTTACCATCTGTTGATTGACAATAATCAAAATTAAAAAAAATTAAAAGAAATAAAAAATTAAGGAAACCTGAGAATAATTATGTCAATTAGTTAACATAATTACGTATAAATTATGCTAGTCCTTTTGATCCTCTTAAAATTTTGTCTTTTGTCTTGGAGACAAAATCTTTTTTTTTTGTTTATATTTTTAGGAACTACAAAAAAACACAAGAATTTTGTTAATTTATGTATATACTTATAGCTCTCTTCTAATAATCTCATTCATTATGGATTTTTAAACAATTCATATAATTCTCACTAATATTATTTCGTAGTAAGAACTTTTTTTTGTTATAAATGGAGGGAAACTAATTAAATTTAATAAAATCTCAAAAAAAAATTGTTAGAGATATAATTATTTATATATCTTTTTCTTAAATTAAATTTTTAGAAGAAGTGATATTATGATATAATATAATATCAAAGCTTCTATAATAAAAAAGTTTAAAATTTGATTCATGTTGAACTTTAATGAAAAGAATTTTAGCCTAAAATAAATAATATAAAAAACATATAAAAAATTAATGTAAACCCAAAAAATAAATCTTATATAAGAAGACATATTAAAAATATAATTATTTATGCGACTTTTGCTATAAGTTTAGGTTTTTAAAAAAAAATGATATCATGACAAATAAATCCGACGAAATGCTTTCTTCTAATTTACAAATTAATTCATTTAAAATTATGCTTGATTACCTATAACATATGTCCAGTGTTTAACTGAACCGCCAATGCTGTGCCAATCCTCACCCTGATGCAGCTTGGTGTGATGCACTCTTTCACAAATATTTTGAACATCGTGGAGAGATTTTGTTGCAAGATTAAAGAACTTTCCAGCAGGTGCATGCATCACAATTTCAATACTAAGCTTACCACTCAGTGCCATTGTCTTAAGAAGGAAACAACTATTATGAAGCAAGAAATCAGATATGGGAGATATGGGAGAATGAGTTCAGATTTGTCGGGCCTTATATAGAAAAATAAGCTACCTCAGCTACTAATTTATTGCGCTGCTAATAAAAAATTTTAATCAACAAGAAAAATAGTCAATATATGTTATTTTACTCAATGAAATTATCTAACAATGATTAATCACTAAATTCTAATCAAATTTTTTAGGAACGCAAAATAGGTACCATCATATTTTTATATTATTTTAAGGGCAAAACACCAAAATAAACCAATGGGAGAATTTTATTATCCAAATCAGCCAAAACTAAAATTTTTTCAGCAATCCACCAACGAGCAAATATATATAATTCGAATCAACTCGATTCGAATTGCAAATGTAAATAATTCGAAACAACTTGTTTTGAATTACCATTGAAATAAAAAGCATGTAATTCGAATCAAGTAGATTCGAATTATCCTTTATTAAATCGAATCAAGACGATTCGAACTAGTAGCAAAATGGACCAACACGTAATTCGAATTAGGTCGACTCGAATTACTAAGGAAAACAAAGCATTAGTTAATTCGAATTCAGTTGATTCGAATTATGTGTATATAGTTCGAATTAGGTTGTTTTGAATTAGTGTGTTCCAGGCCCGTATATATATATGATGAATGTGAGTTGCTCTCAACATTGAGGGGTCATATGGCTGGTGAGGATAGTTTTATAGTGTTGGTTCACCACAGATGATCGATTAAGAGGAAAACTCGGTCATGTGTCAAGTTCACCGATAAGGATCCTCTCTGTATTATCGTGAGTTTTACGACGAGCTATGATGACCTTGCTAGGTCTGTACTGAAAAAACTTGATCTGGAAGGTGTTAAAAGGGTAAATAAGTTTTTCTATCGCATTCCAATCACGGTGCTCCAAGATAGCGTGAAGTATGATAGTTTCACGATCGGGAATGATGAGAACTTGCAGGTCATGTTTCTTTGTCGCCGGCAGTTTCCCGAAGTTCGGACACCGGAGCTGTTGGCAAAGCTGGTTAATGTGGTGTCCAGCTCGGGGGGTTCGAACCGGAATACCAACACTTTAGCGACGGTTGTCGGTTTTAGCTCAAGACCTGCCGTTGCATCTTCCTCAGTCCCTGCTTACGAGCCACCCGCCCCGCCTGTTGCCTCTCCTTCGTTCGCTGTTGATCTCAACGACAGTGTTGGCGACGAGGTTGGAACAGCGGAACTTGTTCCTACCTCTGTACACTGTGCTGCACCGGCTGGGGCTGGAGATGGATTGTTTGATGATGTAGAGGACGATGATGTCAAGCCGGATATGATTGCTGATGATAGTGGCGATGAGATCGGAGCGAGTGAGCCTGCCGGTACCGGTGGTGGCTCTAGCTTTGGCACGCAGCAGTACCCTCCACATTTTTCATCTTTGGACTTGGATGCGATGCAGGGGCGAAGCTACATACATAGAAAGGGGGGCAGTCGCCCCCCCTAATTTAATTTTTTACACGTAAATTATATGTAAATTTCAGTTTAGCCCCCCTTAAAATTTTATTTTAGTCTTTTTTTAGTGTGTAAATATTTTTGGCCCCCCTCTAATATTTCTTCTAGCTCCGCCCCTGATGCGATGAGGCAGCTGGGTGTACCTGGGGAGGCTGCAGGATTTGGCGCTAGAGATGCTGAAGGGTCAGTTGGTATGACAGAGTTTCAGGTTGGTCAGCAATTTCAGGATAAGGATGATGCCATGTTAAGTGTGAAGACTTACAGCATCCGCCGAGGTGTACAATACAAGGTTGTGGAGTCTGATTATCGCTGTCACATTGGCAAGTGTTCTGAGTTCGGAAATGGGTGCACATGGTTGATTCGGCTGAGTCTCCAGCAGCGCAAGGGCATATGGGAGGTCAAACGGTACAATAGACCGCACACTTGTCTCGCCAGCTCTATCTTCAATGATCACAGGAGTTTGGATTATCATGTGATATCGGCATTCATTATGCCAATGGTTAGAGTTGATGTATTCGTTAGCATCAAGATGCTCCTAAATGCGACTGCGTCGCATTACGGATTCAGGCCGACCTACAGGAGGGTCTGGATGGCGAAGCAGAAGGCTGTTGCACTCATTTATGGTGACTGGGATGAGTCTTACAACGAGCTCCCACGGTGGGTGTTAGGAGTGCAGGTGACAATGCCTGGCTCTATTGCAGTTCTTCGGACTAGCCCTGTTCGAGTTGGGGGACAACTGGATGAATCTCAGGCTTATTTTCACAGACTGTTCTGGACTTTCCTACCATGTATCGAGGCATTTTGTCATTGCAAGCCGTTGGTTAGTATTGATGGGACCCATCTCTATGGCAAGTATGGGGGTACTCTGCTTGTGGCGATTGCACAGGACGGGAACTCCAACATACTCCCTGTTGTATTCGCGCTAGTCGAGGGTGAGAATGCTGAGTCTTGGTCATTCTTTCTCTCCCACCTCCGTCAGCACGTTACACCACAGCCAGGTCTGCTCGTTATCTCTGACAGGCATAACGGCATCAAGACCGCCCTTGAGGCTCCCGACGGTGGCTGGCTACCTCCGGCTGCATACCGAGCTTTCTGCATTCGGCACGTAGCAGCAAATTTCGCCCTTACCTTCAAGGGTAAAGACGCAAGGAGGCTTCTCGTGAACGCTGCCTATGCTAAGAAGGAGGTCGAGTTCCATTACTGGTTTGATATTCTTCGCTCGGAAGATCCGACGATGTGTGAATGGGCAAACCGGATTGAGTATTCATTGTGGACACAGTGTTGCGATGAGGGCCGAAGATTCGGTCACATGACGACAAATATATCCGAGTGTGTGAATTCAATCCTCAAGGGTGTGAGGAACCTTCCTGTATGCTCGTTGGTTAAAGCAACGTACGGTCGGTTGGCCGAATTTTTTGTTCGCTTGGGGAGAGAGGCGGAGGCCCAGCTGGGTACGGGACAACAATTCAGTCAACACCTTGTTAAATGTATAGAGGCCAACTTGAAGACGGCAAGGTGCTTCACAGTTACTTTGTATGACAGGGACAACTTGGAGTACACGGTCGCAGAGACCACTCTTACTGGTTCTTTCTCCCTTGGTAGCTACAGGGTGTCACTCGGATCTCAGACATGTGATTGCGGATACTTCCAGGCACTGCATTTCCCTTGTCCGCACGCACTGGCATGCTGTGCTTACTCACGAGTCACTTCGCACTCCTATGTCCACCCAGTCTATCGACTCAGTAACATTTTTAGTGTCTATCAGATGGGATTCAGACCTCCAATCCCAGAGGGTTTCTGGCCACCATATGATGGGCCGACGGTAATACCGGACCCGAACAAGAGGCGTGCAAGGGAGGGTCGTCCCAGGTCTACTCGTATTCGGACGAACATGGACGAGGCAGATCCAAATCGGCCTAAGAGATGCGGCTTATGTCGGCTCTCCGGACACACTCGTCGGAGCTGCCCACAGGTCGGGGGTAGCCAGGGAGGACAGTGATAGATTGGGTAGGGTTGGTTTTGCGTTGTTTGATTTACTATTGTACTATGTTTTGAATTTTAGTTATGTAAGGTTAAAAAATTTCTTAGTTGCAAACGCTTTGTATGTCTGTTGTTTAAAGTAACAGAACTAATATAAATAAGCAAAGTAACAAGTAAAAGTGATTCGAATGAGTTTGGTTCCAACTCCTTATATAGGGAACTAACAAGTAATTCGAATCAACTTAATTCGAATTACCTTTCGAATCAACTTGTGAATAATTCGAATCAACATGATTTGAACTCTATTGAGTCACGTTTCCATACGAATTCGAAACGACTCAATTCGATTTAGCCACCATTAATTCGAATCTACTTGATTCGAATTACATGCTTTTTATTTCAATGGTAATTCGAAACAGGTTGTTTCGAATTACTTGCATTTGCAATTCAAATCGAGTTAATTCGAATTATATATATTTACTCGTTGGTGGATTATTGAAAAAATTTTGATTTTGATTGATTTGGGTAATAAAATTCTCCCATTGGTTTATTTTAGTATTTTGCCCTTATTTTAAAGTTTGATTCTAGTGCTTATAAAGTTTTATTATCAATGTAAATATATGATCATTTTGCATATCAAAATGTATTTCAATAATGGATCATTATTAGTATCTGATTGATAGTTGATTTTGATAGTTCATATATAATATAATTTTTTTAGTGCACACGTAATTTTAACACACTCGAAAGATAAAAAAATATATTAGAAAACCAATATCTATTATTAATATCAGCTAATATTTTGTATTGATATTTTATTTTTATATTGTTAAAATTTAAAATTTAGCAATTATTATTTGAAATAATAATAAAAAATAATAAATTTTATTAATAAATAATATTGTTAAAAAAATTCACAATAAAAAATAAGCCACACAAAAAATTCAAAAAATAGAATAAATAAAACCACCCACATTATCCGATCCACATGTGTAGGTCACACATGTCTGCTAATTATCTACAATTATAGTTCACTAGTAAGTGTTTTGCTGCTATCAGTTAAAGAGAGTCTTATATTACTATATTAGTATTTATTTAATTAAATGATTATATTTTTAAATATTTTAATATATTTAAATATACTATTAATTAAAGTATAAAACGAAATATGTGGAGTCAAAGTAGGGATGACAAAAAAATCCGTATTTATAGATATCAACAGAAATTATATATCCGTAATAAGAATGCTAACAGAGACTCGCAATGGAGACTAATCTTACCCCCACAAATAAATAAAAAAAGGGGACGGATATTGAAGTATCCACTTTATAGGAATTCGTGAAATCTCCACAAAAAAGTTTAATTAAATGTCTTTATATATATATATATATATATATATATATATATATAAAAGTTATGTAAGTAACTCTAAGGATTAAGTACAATTTCAGTTTTTAAGATATAGGACGAAATTTTTTTTGTCTCCAACATTTTTTTATATATAAAAGTGTTCTTAAAGTTTAACTTGATTTTAAAATTATCATTTTTACTTAAATTTTAAATTTTATTACCAAATTACCCTAACAAAAAAATTATAAAAAAAGAAAAAAAAGAATCATGCGGGAGGGGTGAGGAAAAAAGAAGGGGTAGGGAAGAAAAAGGGAAAGAAAGGAAGAGAGGGAAAGGAGGGACGGCGCCGGCAAGACTTGGAGCCGCCGTCGCCATTGGGAATAAGAACTAGAGGGAGAGAGGAGACATGACTTCATCAAACTCACCAAGAAGGTCCATCTCCTCTGCGACAATCTCTGTTTCGTCATCTGCGCTGCCACTGTCCAACCCTCAATGAGCGTCCCCTCAACCGCAATCTCACCCTCCTACTCCGCTACTGCCACAACGACGATGTCATCTGCTAAGTCTTTTCCATCACCACTACCGCTGATTTTCACAAGGTTTGGAAAATCTATCCTCCCTAGGGTTTCATCAATTCTACTTTTATTTTTGATTTTGTTAATCAGATTGTCAATCACATTGTTTCTGATTCTGATTTGTTAATCCACCAATTTGATTCTGATTCTGATTTTGTTAATCCATTATTAATCACATTGTGTTCCAATTCTGATTCTATTTCTTATTTTATTAATTCATTGTTCTTCTGCTTCTATTTCTTCTACTTTTGATTCTGCTTTTATTTTTGATACTTCTGATTCTATTTCTTCTACTTTTGATTCTGCTTCTATTTTTGATACTTCTGATTCTATTTCTATTTTTAATTTTATTTTTGTTTCTATTTTTAATTCTGTTTATGTTTCTATTTTTGCTTCTAACTCTGTTTCTATTGTTGTTTCTATTTTTTTATGTTTATTTCATTATTTTTGCTTCATTGTTGTTATTGTTGGAGAAGAAGAAAAATAAGAGATGTTGTTGTAATGGAGAAGAAAGATAGAAATTGTATTTTGGTGAAGAAGAAAAAAGGTATTTTGGTCCAAATGACGATTTTAAAACCAAGTTAAACTTGAGGGACGATTTTATATGCAAAAAAAATTGGGTGATTTTATGCAAAAAACGATATTAAAATCAAGTTAAAATCAAGTCAAAATTCAGTAAATGTTGTCAATAACAAATTCATCTAATTGATTTTTCAGCAATAAAAAAAGATTAGCTGAGTGAATTTTTATCAACAAATTATTCAAGGCTCATAATCAATAACAAATTCATGTCAGTGATTATTTTCAACAACAAAAACTAATTCATTAACATTTGTAGCAACAAAATCAAATACAACAACAAAATAGAAAAGAAATGAACAGGAGAATTTGTTGAAGCTCGCCAAATTAGGACCAGTTTTTGGTTGCGTGAAAGAAGCTAATGGTGGGGAGGAAGCTGACGACAAGAGTTGCTGACGGCGAGGAGGAAGCATCAGGACCTGATGCTTCTTCCGTCGGTGACGACGAGGGCAGAAAAGGCGCGCAAGGCAATGAGAGAGCCCAATCTGAGAGAACGACGATGAACTTGATAGCGACACCGAAGACAGTGAGAGAGACCGGAGTCGAGCGAAGGAGAGAGTTTGGGTGAGACAGCACTGACAGGAATGAGAGAGCTCGAGGTTCAGTCTAGTGACGTTGAGACAGGAGTGTGAGAGTTTAGGGATGCCAAACGATGTCGTTTGTGGAAGTGAAAAAAACCAAAAAAAAAAAATATGATCCAGTGAGTCATGTAAATTGGTTGATTCGACCGGATTTGATAACAACTGAATTTATTGTTATTGTTATAAAAAATTAATTTTATTTTGATTTATTAAGAATTTAAAAAATAGCTGATTTAGTAATACATCTTATAATAACATGATACATAAACGTCTTGGAAAAAAAAAAAGACATCTTATCCGTCTTTATGGAAATATCCGCCTTTTAATTATTGAAACACTACTCTCTTTATTATAGAACACGACATTTGTAGTGTTTAGCAAAGTCCTCAAAGTATGTCATTTTCTATTCAACAAAAATTGTAAAACGTCACAATTTTGTAACCTATTTTAAAATATCAGAACATTGAAATACATATTTATTTTTATTATATCAGAGGAATTGTCTGGAGGAGTAGAAATTTTCTGAAGAGGGAACTCCTCCAGCAAATAAAAGGTCAGGTAACCCTAGTTCCTGATTTATATATATATATGTTAAAAATATAAATATATATTAATAACTATTAAATAATACTTATACTCATAAATGTAAAAATTGAATTGGACCGGCTGGCTCCTTGCTGAGCTCCAATAAGAAATGCCACTATGCTGATGTGTTTTTTTGTTAATCTAAGTGCTAATTATTATATATATTATATACATACGCAACTGAATTATTTTATATTTATTTAATTTAATTTTAGTTTTATATTCAATTTTTGTAATTCTTTAGGATTTATGCAATTATTAAAATAAATATTAAATATTTTAATATTTACATTTACATATTAAAATGTTAGTAAAGCTATTTATTTTAAATTTTTTAGAGTATTGAGTTAGTAGGTTTTCGAAGATTTCGACTTAGGACTAGTTAATAGGGACATATAAGTATCACCACTAAATTTTATATGATAAACTAATGGAGGAACATAATGTATTTATCGTTTACTGTCTTAAAGGACCAAATTAGTACTTTATTATTTTTTAAGGACTAATTAATCTGAAGTCAAAACTTTTAAGGACCTAATTGTCATTTTACTCAATTTTTTATTTACTTACGACCAGTTCTATCGATTCAACTAGTAATTTATCGGTTGAACCAATAAACTAATAAATCAATAAATTAAACGGTTTAATCACCGATTCGATTGTGATGACAACTATGCTATACTTCTCATATCATTAACATCTAAAGCACATGTTACGTCCTCAACCAAAATAGTTGCTAAAAAAAAACAATAATATTTAATCAGAATTGGATATTTGGAGAAACTATTTTAACCACTCTTGATTGTTAGGAAAATTGAACCTGATTTGTTTAGTTATAAATCTTAAAAATTACTTAACCACTAACTAGCAGATACGGATAAAATAATTCAATGGCCAACAATAAATTTAAAATATTATTTTTGTTCTCAATATTAAAGTAAATCTTAAAATTATTCTTAATTTTTAAATCATCTTATTTTAAAATTATTTTAATGTTGTCCTATCATTATTGATGCGTTAATAGAATTGATGATGGAAAAAAATCAAAACGATTTTATTTAAAATATTATAAATTTAAATAAGACAACGTTGAGAACAAAAACGATATATTATTTTTAAAAGAATTATTAAATCAAGTAAAATGATAATGAATTTTAACAAAATGAATTATATTATGAATTTTCGATTTTTATTCATACTTATAGAATGACTAATATATATATTTTTGGGAAAAAAACATGTAAATATATAATAAAGTATAAATTATATCTTTTTATCTTTAATATACCGAACTTCTTTAATGTTTAATTTAATTAAATTTTATTTTTAATTTTTTAATAAATTTATTTTTTTCAATCATTTCAATTTTGCTATTAATAAAAAATAAATTTACTAAAAATGAAAATAATGTGATTAAAAATAAAATTAAAAAAAATAAATTTATTTAGAATGAAAATAATATGATCATAAATAATTTACTTAGATGCAATTAAAAAAATTGAATAATTATCTATCGTAACAATTTGATGCTATTAAAAGATCAAATTAAAAAAATTCAAATAATTCATTTAAAAATTAAAAATAAAATTTAACTAAATTAAACATTAAAGAATTTTGATACATTGGAAACAACAATGTATATTTATACTTTATTGTATATGTACTATGCTCTTTTTTTCTTTTCTGCAAGTTTATATATTAATCATTTTACAAATATTTCATGATGAGTAAAAATTATTAAGAGTAAAAATAAAAAAAATATTTTGAATGAAAATAATGTGATAAAGAATAATTTATTTAGATGTGATTAAAAAATAATTGAATAACTACATACCGTAAAAAAATGATATTATTGAAGAATAAAATCAAAATTTATTTTTAAGTTAAAAATAAACTTTATTTAAATTAAACATTAAAAAAGTTTGATACATTAGAGGCAAAAATGTATCATTTATACTTTATTATATATGTATTATACTCATTTTTTTCGGGAAGTTTATCTACTAACATTCTAGAAATATTCTATGATAAATAAAAATTTTGAATTCGTAATGCAATTCATTCCGTTAAAATTTACTTTTCATTTTGCTTGATTTGGTAATTCTTCTAAGAGTAATAATGTATTGTTTTTGTCCCCAATATTTTCGTCCTATTTGAGTTTCTAACGTTTTAAAATTGTCTCAATTTTGTCTCGCCGTCAATTTTGTTAACAGAGTCCTAACGACAAAACAACATTGAGACAATTTTAAAATGTTAGGAATTTAAATAGGACGATTTTAACGTTAGAGATAATTTTAAAACTTACTCCAAACATTAGGGACAAAAATAATATTTTATTCAATTTTTAAATAAAATTTAGATCTGTAAAAATTAATTTTTGATCTGTCAAATATAAAACTATTATAAATAAACAAAAAATTACTTTACAGAAAGTTTTAAATTTTATACTTTTAATAAGGATTTGTTTGGGTGAACTTTTCAAAAGAGATTTTTTTAAGTTATCTTTTTTCAAAAAATCTTATAGAAAAATAAAAATAATTTTATGTTTGGATATCGTAACCAAGAAATTGCTCAATACAAGGACACCATAGCTGTTCATAATTTTACCAATAACACCATATGTTCACTTTTTCATCAGCAGTTTTCTCTTTACACTTACTATTGCACTATAATTTCATTTTAACTGGTATTGAAAGAGAGAAAATTTCATTTTAACTGCAAATTCCTGCATATAATTTTATGCATCATGGAGGAACAAGGAGGTCATTAAACGAGTAGGAGTGATTAAAGATCGTATGGCATCAACGATTGAGACAGCAGTTGATGCAGCCGACGATCTTCCCCATTTCTGAATAAGCACACCACCTCTCTGCCAACCAAACATATCCCTATCAGCTTTAGCTTGATGAAACTACATCTTGTGTTCTACATAGTTAACAGTTTAAGAAGTCGGGGACCTGTTAACAGTTTAACATCTCATCATAAAGGAGAATTAAAGATACTCAGTTCATGCACTCCAATATATCACCTAATAATAGGAAGGATTCCATGTGCCGCCATCTTTTTTTCTCCTCATTCTTCTCTACTTATTAATGTTCTATAATAATATTAGTAATAAAAATATAGATTAATGTATATTAGTCCGTATATATTAGTGTAATTGTAATAAATCAGAATGTGTTTGTTAAAAATAATATCTTCCAACATTAACAGCCATATCATCTCCAATAATTTCAGGTGCAGATTTCTGCGGATCAGTGGCTCCAATTAGTTTTCGGCCATAAGTTATGACTCTTTCTCCTTTCCAAACCTGTTTTATGAATTCAAGGGAAAATCAAACTAGTCTAAAATTAATAATATATTATTTTGTGTTTTGTGTTTGATTCTAAAGATAAGAAAGAGGAAGAGTCAGTTATAAGTTGTAACCATTGTAATAATAACAAAATTTAGGAAGTCACAGAGCTCATTGAAGAAAGGTTTTTCACTAAGATCATGGTAATGCTCTTTGGCAAATTCCTTTGAAGGAATCAACACTTTGATCCCAAATTACCTAAGCAACAGTAAGCAAATTAAGGTTCACCCTGCATGACCAAGAACTCTCTTGATACTACTATACACTTACAAATGATTTTTCTAATATTCAATAATATTAAAATAAAATTAAAAAATTATCCACCACATTCATTTCTCACACAAATAGATCAGATACTGAAAATGAAAATGGCAATAAACTAATGAAAAAAATTATTACTCAAACTAGAATTAACTGAATTAAATTGACAGTAGAAAGCTGAAATTGATGATTTTAATCTAGTATTAACTAATTAGAAAATTTAAATTAGCGAAAAATTGAAAGATAGAAACCGAAGAAGAGATGAAGTGACCTATTATGTGTACGTGTTATTCCCTATAGAGAATGAGAAAATTCTTCCTGCATAGCAGATTGGAGCCGCAAAAGCTGCATTGTTAAAAAATTCACAAAAGAGCAAACATAAAAAATTTCAAATGAGAAGAATTAAAAAATTGAAAGCGATGAGAAATCAGACCAATTTGAATTAGGACGACTGTAGCGATTCCTGAACCAGTGGATGAAGATGACCAGCAAATGATAGTCCTGAGATTAGTGATGAGATCGTGCAACGCGAGCGGCGACGGCAGCGGTGAAAGAAGCTCGTGCGATGGAGAGAGCGTGGACGGAGAGAGGAAGAAGCTCTTCACTTGTGTGGAGTGTGAATGGAGCTCGACAGGTAGGATCTGAGTTAGGTTTAACTCAATATTTTTGACAGAATTTTTAAGAAATCTGTCTGTAATAATTTAATAAAATGTAGTATTTTTGTCCATTTAATTACAGACAAATTTTTCGTCGATAATCATTTTTTACAAAAAAAATTAATTTTTTTGACGACAAATTCTCTTTTCCGTCTGTAATTTATGTTAATTTATTTTTTTGTTTTCGACAAAAAAATTTTCGCAAATTTTGTCTATATTTTCGTAAAATAAAATCTATTGAAAATATCCGTTTGTAACAAAGTTTTTAGTAGTGTATCTCATGTAAAAAGATTTTTTATTTATTTATTAAGAAAAAAATATTTAAAAAAAAAATAAAAATTGTAATTTTTTATAAAAAAATTATTTTTTAATATTTTTATTTTTATTACTAAAAATTTATTAAATATGTTAAAAAATACAAAATTTTTTTTATTAATTTAATAATGTCTAATTATTTTTTTAAATAAAAACGTTCTCAATTAATACTCTCAGGTCTTTAACACGTTCTCTTACAACACCTATTAAGTAAGAATTTTAAACCTGTCAATGGTCGGTGGTTTTCTAAAATTTGCAATTCCGAGGTGGACTTTGTTATAATACAGCTAACTGCTGGTTGACTGTATCTATACCAATATATAAAGTCAATACCAGAGTTTGGTGTCCAATTTTTATAGACATTATTTGTCCTCGAATAATTCATTTTACAAATAAAATTTATGGACAAAATAGTAATAATACATTTTTGTTTATAATTAAAAAAAAAGTCATTAACCCATTAAATAATTGCTGTAATCGTGAGGAAATTAAATAACTGCTCCACTTGCAAATATTTCTCACTGTTGTCGATCCTTTTTTCTGTATCTTGCTATCTTTTGGTTCTGACATGCATTTATTAAGAAAGGGACACCTGCAAATCATCGTGAGAGAATTTAACAAGAAAGTTGATACAATTTCTATGCCAATTCCATTGCCAAATACAGGTACCTTTTGAAAAAATAATAATAGACGTTATGATAATACAAGTAATTGGTATTTTATATTTACGGTTTATTTTATTTTTGAGTACTAATTTTTAATTCTTAAAAAAAAATTCAAAGGACAAGTACTCTTTATCTTATCCATTTTTACATCTAAAGTTTGTATTTTTTTTGTATAATTATAGATCGAGCACTACTACTCAAATATATTCTATAGTATTAAAATTTATCTATAAACATATTCTATCTTTATTAAAATTTATTAATATTTTTTTTACATTGTTTGATACGTATTATCAAAGTTTATGTTTATTAATTGATACGTATTATTAAAGTCTATGTTTATAATTTCCTAAACTATCTGAACTATTAATTATGTAGAGTATTAAATTTGACATTTATTTATAAAGAGTACTAAAATTGACATTTACTAATTTTTTAAGTTATTGCAAAAAGATTAATTAATTTAATATTATTCATCTGTCATATGATTGGCATATAAAAGATGTAAAAAAATTTATATTTACCAATGGTAAAATAAAAAATTTTTACGTATATTTTGTTAATTTTTTTCTTTATTTTTAATATGTTCTATATTAAAAAATATTATTTTTTATTAATTATTAGATTGACATATAACACAATAAATATAATAAATATAGTAAGATACAATAAATATAGTAACATACGAACTTTGTTAATTGATTTTTTAAATAATCTGGCAACTTAAGATAAGAACTTTATTAATTGATTTTGTTAATCTCTTTCTTATTTTTAATCTATTTTACATTGGATAATATTATTTTTTATTAATTATTAGATTGACATATAACATTTAAATGTGTTAAGATAAGAACTGTGTTATATATTTTTTGTTATTTCAACTTTCATGATTATTTTGTTCTCTTTATTTTTCTATGTGATATGCCAAGTAAGTTGTAATTTATTATTTTTCTTATATATATATTCTATTTTAAAAATTATTTTTTTTTAGGTTTTTTAATATGTTTTATTGTATTTTTCTTTTACTTTAAAAATTTTATGGTCTGAAGATCTTCTGTTAAATGATTCTAACCATATGATCAAGAAAAAATTTCAAGATAATAAGTTTGAATTTTGGTAAATTCATTGAGTCTAATTGAAATATAATAAATAGAATCGTTACTGCAACATTTATTAATAAATAATTATTAAAAAAAATATTATCTATACCAATGTATAATGGGATATGAAATTGTGGTATCCAATTTTTTCTTCTTATTTTATCCCTGTTTTTTTTATTAAAAATGGGCTTTATCATATGACAGGACTTCAAAACAGATTTCAATAGAAAAAACTGCTACTACGTACTCAATTTTTTATTTTATTTTATTTTTTTCAAAAACTGGCTTTAACCTACGACAGATTTAAAACTGATTCACTTTCAACCCACGACAGAATTTAAAGTTGATTCACTTTCAATAAAAAACTATTAATACGTACTCAATTTAAATACCGATTCACTTTCAATAACAAAAACTTCTGCGCCTTCAATCGTACTTTACTCAAAAGAGTTAAATATCTGTTTCACTTTCAATCGTGCTCTTGTAACCTTATGTTCTGACAAATATAATTGGAAAATTCAACGAATCAGCAATCATATTATATCAACTAATATAATTCCTATTCGAAATCCATTGTCAAGTACATAATTAACTACAATTAGACAAATGGTAAGAGCCACCCATCATCATCATCATCATCATTTTGTTTTAGGTAACATAAAACTTAATATGTATTATGATAATTTAATTTTTTCGGCTATAAATTCAATTTTTGCTTAATATCTATATTCTACTCTTTGAAAAATCTAGAATTGAAAGTGCATGATAATGGAGTTGGTCCAAATAATAGACGTCATAGTAACATAATTGGTTGGTATTCTATAACAAAATTAATTATATTAATATACACTATTTATATATTTCTGATGCTTATTATTTAACTTAAAAAAAATTACATATATAACAGAGCATTCCTTAATAAAAAATACAAAAAATTACTAGAATTTGGTGTCCAATTTTGTTTAGACTTCGTATATCCTTATATAATTTATTTCATAAAATAAATTTAGTGGACAAAATAATAATTTTTTTAATATTTATCTTTATCATATAGTATATAAATAATTAAAAAATTAAAATAAACAATGTATTCATAAAACTAATAATAACAAATAGAATAAAGAGAAAAAAATTAACATATCGCTTATTTTTTGCCATGTGTAATTTTAAATTTGAGTGATTAAATATATTTTACAAAGTAATAACTATAAAATGAAAATAAATTTATTGCTATAAATTATTAAAAGAAGTATTGAGTACTCTTTAACTAAAACTTTTATTCTAAATTTATTACAAAAAAAATATTTATGTTTCAAATTAATGTAGATGCTTGGGATAAAATATTAAAAATAAAAAAATATGCATTTGCATTCTCATATTAAAAAAATAAATGAAGTCATTTTAAACACAAAAATACTACGTTATAAGATAATTATAAAAAGTTATCAAACATAATAATTTTATTATCAAAATAATATTTACTAGCGGCTCAACAGGCACTAACGTGCCTGTTCAGCTGCTTTTCTATTGGTTTTAAGAAATTAATTTAATTTTTTTATTAATATATTATTTATTTTTTAAATTTATTAAATAAATATTTTTTTATTTTAATATTAGCGTGATCTTATTTATATCATATTTTGTTGAAATTAGAATTACTATAAAACACTTTAAAATGTTAAATTATAAAACCACACAATAAAGAGGTAATATAAAATCGTCATAGTTTAAAGTTCTAAGTAATATATGAGGTGAAATATTCGATAGAGTAAATTTTTATTCTCAACTATTCTAAAATATACAAAAAGTATTTTCAAAATGATAATGCTTCTATTGTATTTCTTTAAAAGTTTTGAATGTCGTCTATTAATTTATAATATTTTTAATTTAATTTTTTAAATTTATTATGACAAAATAACGTTATGATGAAGTTTTTATCCGCTAAAATTGCGAAAATAATTTTAAAAATTAGTTTATTCATTGTGCTTTATTTTGTTTTTTTTTTTGGTGTTTATGTTATATTCCATACATTATTAAATTTTAATTTGATAATTTTTTTTATCATTAAGGACTTATTATTTAGTTACTGTAATTTAATTAAAATTTATTTTTCATCACTAAATTATGTTATGTATATTACGGTTATTGCCATTAAATAATATTTGTAGTAGCATTTTTTTAATTTTTACTTAAATTAGTTATTCAATAAAAATTTATCCGGTTACTCATAAAAATATATACAATGTTATCTATATTTTTAATTTGAGAATTTTTAGTTTAGTTACCTATTGACTTATAAATTTAATATAGTATTTTGATATTTTTTAAAAAATTAGAACACATTTTGCCATGACCAAATTTTACTATTAAATTTTTAATTGGGTAAAGATTATATAATAAAAAAGATCCATATAATTTATACAATACATTAATAAATACATGAGATAAAATAAGACATATTTTTGTACTATTTTACAATAGTTGTTATTTTGTGTTTAAGGTAGATCTTTTCTAATTTTACTATTTAATTTTAAAAGATATATGTTGTTACCAAAATTTTATTACAAAGTTATTGTTATTATTAGTCTTATGAATGTATTGCCTATTTAAAATTTATAGTATTTGTTAATTATTTGTTTTATTTTTTTATTATAGAATTCATAATTTTGTTTAACATTAGGCTTAATTTATTCAATACAAAAATATTTTAAATGATATTATGCGATGAAGATAAACTATTAAAAATATAAGTAGAGTAAGTGAGTATTAACTTTATATTTGCATGACTTTTAATATTGTTTGTAACTGGTTCATTATAAGAGATTGATTGAGGCATTGAATTAGTAGCAGTGGTGTATGTCTCGACCTACACTAATACAAAAAAAAATACAAACTTAATATGTTGTAGATTATCTTAAAAGAATTAAAAATTAGTTCTCAGAAATCAAATCAAATCGCGTAAATTAAGTTAATTAATTTTGTTAATCTTCTATATTAAGATTTAATGTATAGGCAAAATGACTTAAAACGACGTTATTATTGTTTTGAATATATAGGGTACTAACCAGTTAGGACATCACCACATCTTTTACTTGAACAACTTCATATAATGTGATTCCAGACCTATATTTTAAAGAGCAATACAGATAACATAATTTGAATTCATAAGATTAAAATTAGTTGTCATGATTAAAGTTAACTTTTATGTCGCGTATAAAGGTGATTTTAATTATTTTAAATTTGTTTAATTTATTCTGAAAGGGAGAATATTTTAAAAATAATATTCTTTTATTATATTTTTTTCATTGATTTTTTTCAAAGTTTGAATATCGTCCATTAATTTGCGACATTTTTAATTTTTTTTTAATTTATTATGATAAATTAACAATAATGAGTATTTTGTCCATTAAGATTGCAGAAATATTTTTAAAAAATAGTTTATTTGTTATACTCTAATTTATCTTTATTTTTGTGTTTATATTTTAACATTTCACATTAGAAATTTATTACATATTTAATATTATTAAATTAATATTTTTTAATAATAAATAATGTTACGTGTTTCATGATTATTATTAGTATTGGCTGATATAGTAGCATTTTTTATAATTGATATTTAAGATAGTTATTCATAAAATTGAGTAACTCATATAAATATGTAAAGCGTTATTTATGTTTTTAATTTTAGAATTTGAAAATTATTTCCAATCACTGCTTGTAATATTTAATATAGTATTTAGATTTTTTATAAAATTATGACCCATTTTACCGTGATCAAATTTTGGCATTTGTTAAATTTTTAAATGGAAAATAATTTATAATAAGAAGGATTAATTTTTATTTATGCCATGTATTTAAATACATGAGATGAAATATCAATATTCTTGTATTCTTCTTCTATAATAAGAAGGATTAATATCAATATATAAAATTATGTTTGTATTTAAGTTAGAATTCTCCTGGTTTTATTTTAAAATTTTAAAAATATATATTATTACCAAAATTTTAAAATATGAATATATATTAATGTAATCGTGAGAAAATTAAATAATTGCTCCACTTGCAAATATTTCTCACTGTTGTCGATCTTTTTCTGTATCTTGCTATCTTTTGGTTCTGACATGCATTACTAAGAAAGGGACACCTGCAAATCATCGTGAGAGAATTTAACAAGAAAGTTGATACAATTTCTATGCCAATTCCATTCCAAATACAGGTACCTTTTGAAAAATAATAATAGACGTTATGATAATACAAGTGATTGATTTTATATTTACGGTTTATTTTTTTTGAGTACTAATTTTAATTCTTAAAAAAAAATTCAAAGGACAAGTACTCTTTATCTTATCCATTTTTACATCTAAAGTTTGTATTTTTTTGTATAATATAGATCGAGCACTACTACTCAAATATATTCTATAGTATTAAAATTTATCTATAACATATTCTATCTTTATTAAAATTTATTAATATTTTTTACATTGTTTGATACGTATTATCAAAGTTTATGTTTATTAATTGATACGTATATTAAAGTCTAGTTATAATTTCCTAAACTATCTGAACTATTAATTATGTAGAGTATTAAATTTGACATTTATTTATAAAGAGTACTAAAATTGACATTTACTAATTTTTTAAGTTATTGCAAAAAGATAATTAATTTAATATTATTCATCTGTCATGATTGGCATATAAAAGATGTAAAAAATTTATATTTACCAATGGTAAAAAAATTTTTACGTATATTTTGTTAATTTTTTTCTTTATTTTTAATATGTTCTATATTAAAAATATTATTTTTTATTAATTATTAGATTGACATATAACACAATAAATATAAAAATATAGTAAGATACAATAAATATAGTAAATACGAACTTTGTTAATTGATTTTTTAAATAATCTGGCAACTTAAGATAAGAACTTTATTAATTGATTTTGTTAATCTCTTTCTATTTTTAATCTATTTTACATTGGATAATATTATTTTTTATTAATTTTAGATTGACATATAACATTTAAATGTGTTAAGATAAGAACTGTGTTATATATTTTGTTATTTCAACTTCATGATTATTTTGTTCTCTTTATTTTTCTATGTGATATGCCAAGTAAGTTGTAATTTATTATTTTTCTTATATATATCTATTTTAAAAATTATTTTTTTTTAAGGTTTTTTAATATGTTTTATTGTATTTTTCTTTTACTTTAAAAATTTTATGGTCTGAAGATCTTCTGTTAAATGATTCTAACCATATGATCAAGAAAAAAGTTCAAGATAATAAGTTTGAATTTTGGTAAATTCATTGAGTCTAATTGAAATATAATAAATAGAATCGTTACTGCAACATTTATTAATAAATAATTATTAAAAAAAATATTATCTATACCAATGTATAATGGGATATGAAATTGTGGTATCCAATTTTTTCTTCTTATTTTATCCCTGTTTTTTTTTTATTAAAAATTGGCTTTATCATATGACAGGACTTCAAAACAGATTTCAATAGAAAAAACTGCTACTACGTACTCAATTCTTTATTTTATTTTATTTTTTTCAAAAACTGGCTTTAACCTACGACAGATTTAAAACTGATTTACTTTCAACCCACGACAGAATTTAAAGTTGATTCACTTTCAATAAAAAACTATTAATACGTACTCAATTTAAATACCGATTCACTTTCAATAACAAAAACTTCTGCGCCTTCAATCGTACTTTATTCAAGAGAGTTAAATATCTGTTTCACTTTCAATCGTGCTCTTGTAATCTTATGTTCTGACAAATATAATTGGAAAATTCAACGAATCAGCAATCATATTATATCAACTAATATAATTCCTATTCGAAATCCATTGTCAAGTACATAATTAACTACAATTAGACAAATGGTAAGAGCCACCCATCATCATCATCATCATTTTGTTTCCGGTAACATAAAACTTAATATGTATTATGATAATTTAATTTTTTCGGCTATAAATTCAATTTTTGTTTAATATCTATATTCTACTCTTTGAAAAATCTAGAATTGAAAGTGCATGATAATGGAGTTGGTCCAAATAATAGACGTCATAGTAACATAATTGGTTGGTATTCTATAACAAAATTAATTATATTAATATACACTATTTATATATTTTTTATGCTTATTATTTAACTTAAAAAAAATTACATATATAACAGAGCATTCCTTAATAAAAAATACAAAAAATTACTAGAATTTGGTGTCCAATTTGTTTAGACTTCGTATATCCTTATATAATTTATTTCATAAAATAAATTTAGTGGACAAAATAATAATTTTTTAATATTTATCTTATCATATAGTATAATAAAAAATTAAAATAAACAATGTATTCATAAAACTAATAATAACAAATAGAATAAAGAGAAAAAATTAACATATCGCTTATTTTTTGCCATGTGTATTTTTAAATTTGAGTGATTAAATATATTTTACAAAGTAATAACTATAAAATGAAATAAATTTTATGCTATAAATTATTAAAAGAAGTATTGAGTACTCTTTAACTAAAACTTTTATTCTAAATTTATTACAAAAAAAATATTTATGTTTCAAATTAATGTAGATGCTTGGGAAAATATTAAAAAAAAAAATATGCATTTGCATTCTCATATTAAAAAAATAATGAAGTCATTTTAAACACAAAATACTACGTTATAAGATAATTATAAAAGTTATCAAACATAATTTATTATCAAAATAATATTTATATATTGTATTAAATTAATGTAACATAATGATTTTTAATATATTTTAATTTAATTTTTTTAGTTTTTATTTTAATTTATATATTTTCATATTTTAAAATTTTGGTAATAATATATATTTTTTAAAATTTTAAAATAAAACCAGGAGAATTCTAACTTAAATACAAACATAATTTTATATATTGATATTAATCCTTCTTATTATAGAAGAAGAATACAAGAATATTGATATTTCATCTCATGTATTTAAATACATGGCATAAATAAAAATTAATCCTTCTTATTATAAAATTATTTTCCATTTAAAAATTTAACAAATGCCAAAATTTGATCACGGTAAAATGGGTCATAATTTTATAAAAAAATCTAAATACTATATTAAATATTACAAGCAGTGATTGGATAAATAATTTTCAAATTCTAAAATTAAAAACATAAATAACGCTTTACATATTTATATGAGTTACTGAATCAATTTTTATTGAATAACTATCTTAAATATCAATTATAAAAAAATGCTACTATATCAGCCAATACTAATAATAATCATGAAACACGTAACATTATTTATTATTAAAAAATATATTAATTTAATAATATTAAATATGTAATAAATTTCTAATGTGAAGTGTTAAAATATAAACACAAAAAATAAAGATAAATTAGAGTATAACAAATAAACTATTTTTTAAAAAATATTTCTGCAATCTTAATGGACAAAATACTCATTATATTGTTAATTTATCATAATAAATTAAAAAAAAATTTAAAAATGTCGCAAATTAATGGACGATATTCAAACTTTGAAAAAAATCAATGAAAAAAATATAATAAAAGAATATTATTTTTAAAATATTCTCCCTTTCAGAATAAAATTAAACAAATTTAAAATAATTAAAATCACCTTTATACGCGACATAAAAGTTAACTTTAATCATGACAACTAATTTTAATCTTATGAATTCAAATTATGCTTATTATCTGTATTGCTCTTTAAAAATATAGGTCTGGAATCACATTATAATGAAGTTGTTCAAGTAAAAGATGTGGTGATGTCCTAACTGGTTAGTACCCTATATATTCAAAACATATAATAACGTCGTTTTAAGTCATTTTGCCTATACATTAAATCTTAATATAGAAGATTAACAAAATTAATTAACTTAATTTACGCGATTTGATTTGATTTCTGAGAACTAATTTTTAATTCTTTTAAGATAATCTACAACATATTAAGTTTGTATTTTTTTTGTATTAGTGTAGGTCGAGACATACACCACTGCTACTAATTCAATGCCTCAATCAATCTCTTATAATGAACCAGTTACAAACAATATTAAAAGTCATGCAAATATAAAGTTAATACTCACTTACTCTACTTATATTTTTAATAGTTTATCTTCATCGCATAATATTCATTTAAAATATTTTTTGTATTGAATAAATTAAGCCTAATGTTAAACAAAATTATGAATTCTATAATAAAAAAAATAAAACAAATAATTAACAAATACTATAAATTTTAAATAGGCAATACATTCATAAGACTAATAATAACAATAACTTTGTAATAAAATTTTGGTAACAACATATATCTTTTAAAATTAAATAGTAAAATTAGAAAAGATCTACCTTAAACACAAAATAACAACTATTGTAAAATAGTACAAAAATATGTCTTATTTTATCTCATGTATTTATTAATGTATTATATAAATTATATGGATCTTTTTTATTATATAATCTTTACCCAATTAAAAATTTAATAGATAGTAAAATTTGGTCATGGCAAAATGTGTTCTAATTTTTTAAAAAATATCAAAATACTATATTAAATATTATAAGTCAATAGGTAACTAAACTAAAAATTCTCAAATTAAAAATATAGATAACATTGTATATATTTTTATGAGTAACCGGATAAATTTTTATTGAATAACTAATTTAAGTAAAAATTAAAAAAATGCTACTACAAATATTATTTAATGGCAATAACCGTAATATACATAACATAATTTAGTGATGAAAAATAAATTTTAATTAAATTACAGTAACTAAATAATAAGTCCTTAATGATAAAAAAATTATTAAATTAAAATTTAATAATGTACGGAATATAACATAAACACAAAAAAAAAAACAAAATAAAGCACAATGAATAAACTAATTTTTAAAATTATTTTCGCAATTTTAGTGGATAAAAACTTCATCATAACATTATTTTGTCATAATAAATTTAAAAAATTAAATTAAAAATATTATTAATTAATAGACGACATTCAAAACTTTTAAAGAAATACAATAGAAGCATTATCATTTTGAAAATACTTTTTGTATATTTTAGAATAGTTGAGAATAAAAATTTACTCTATCGAATATTTCACCTCATATATTACTTAGAACTTTAAACTATAACAATTTTATATTACCTCTTTATTATGTGGTTTTATAATTTAATATTTTAAAGTGTTTTATAGTAATTCTAATTTCAACAAAATATAATATAAATAAGATCATGTTAATATTAAAATAAAAAAAATATTTATTTAATAAATTTTAAAAATAAATAATATATTAATAAAAAAATTAAATTAATTTCTTAAAACCAATAGAAAAGCGGCTGAACAGGCACGTTAGTGCCTGTTGAGCCGCTAGTATTCCTAATGCTTCTATTTTGACCCTTCTTTAACAATTCAAATGATGATCTCCTAAGCTTATGCAATTGCCACGCGGGCTGACCTATTACTAGAATGTTCAAAGTCAACACATATCTAGGAAGCTTCTTTGTTATTCATTATTCACAGAGAAAATCAAATATGATGCACGCAGATTAATATAAATACAGGGAGAGTTTTTTGGTGACCAAGACAGTAATATTTAAAAATAGTCAAAAATTAACTCACAAATAAAAAATTAATATGTAAATGATTAATTATATGTGAAATGATTGATTATAGTAAAAATCATTTTAAAAATATGTTTTTGTGAATTACATTATTAAACCAAATTATTCATAATATTCACATATTTTTCAAAAAAAAATTTGTGGTCTTCGACAATGTAGATAAAAAATAGGAAAAGTTAAATTATATATATATATATATATATATATATATATATATACAAAAAAAAGGGATAAACGAAAAAATTATGCAGTTAATAAAAATAAATAAATCAAGTATACATACATAATGGCCACATTTTTGTGCAAGTATTTGAATTATTTTTGTTGTATACATTTATTTAAAAAATAATCAATCAAAAAATTAAATTAAAAAAAATAAAATATACTCAATTACAAATTTTAATTATAAAAAATTAATTAAGAGATATAACTAATATATAATAGAAACTAAATTATCAATATAAATATTTGAATAGAAAAAAATAAATTTAAAATTTCATAATATGACAAATTTTAATTTTAAGTTTTCAGCTTAGTTTTTTTATATTCGTTTAGAGAAAAAATCAATAATTATTAATAGATATATAATAAAAAAATTTAAAAAATCAAAATATAATGTAATTAAATGAGGTTTTACTCAATTTATTGGTTTGGAATTCAATTACAAAAATTTAAAAATAACAAAAAATAATAAAAAAAAATTTTATAAACTTTAAATTAATGTCGTAGTTTTTTATTTTTTATTTTTTTTATTTGGTTTCTTATTTTTATTAACTGTACAGCTTTTTTGTTTATCTCTTTTTTTGTGTATTTATATTTTTCTTTTTTTTTCTTATAATTTAGCTTTTCCCATTTTTGTCTACATTGTCCAAGATCCACAAAAATTTGTTTTGGAAATTTGTGAAAATTATGGCTCGCTTACATTAATGTAATTCACAAAAGCATATTTTTAAAATGATTCTCATTATAATTAACCATTTCACATGTCAACTTCTTACTTGTAGGTCAATCTTTGGCCATCCTTAGCCACTACTGCTTTGGTCACGAGAGAACTCCCCTATATACAAAGTGTGATACGATATGTACTAAATTCATTTTAACAATACATATTAATAATAAAATTAGATATATACGCTAATATGTGATAATATTTAAGTGTGTTTAAACATATCTAACAAAACATTTTTTATTTTTTATTAAGACACGGTTGAACACAGAAAAAACGTACATATCGAATGAGTGTCAAAAAGTATCGTGTCCAACATATATCTCACACGTGGACACGACAAATTAAGAACGCGTCTGTTGTAACACCCTACCACACTAAGCTTTACGCTTAAGTCGTAAAACAAATGTGGTGTGGTATTACGACCTCTAAAATAAAATGAGTACATATAATAGCAGAAGAATTATAATATGCTAGGAGCCTTGAAGAAAAGGGGAAAATAAAAATCGCACAATAAAGGCGCAACGCTCAAGGGACGAGTTAACTTACGTGCTAAGAAAACCATAACTATCAAACATAAGCTAACAGAAGTGGGAATAGAGTGCCAAAGATACAAAATATCAAGCTCCTAACTCAGCCTGCGAAGTCAAGACTGGCCGGAGAATATTTACACATATATACATACGTATCCAAACCCAAAAGTACATATACACAATCCTGCCTCTCCATAAACCTCTAAGAGGATCAAAAAGAATAAGTCATGCGGAGAGAAATCTAAGTACATATATATACATCATAGCATAACAAAATATCCCAGTAACCACTTCGCTTCAAGAGTCCAGACGCCTAACAAGATGCCTCTCGACCTGCATCTGAAAAACAACAACATAGTATGGAATGAGAACCGGAGGTTCTCAGTATGGTAAAGGTGCCACACACATAATATATAAGGTTCTGGGAATGCCAGAGGCAATCCTAGAACACCGACACTCAGATTATAGAGCTTAAAGTATTAAACAGAAGCCATAAAAGGTGGTTCTCTAAAAATATTTAATCCTAACTTAACTTAACCTTAAATCTAAATCCCATACTGCCATTCCTCCATACCTCCAACTCCATCATGCATTTTCACAGACAACTAAACAGACAAAGGCGAACACAAGAAGGTTACAAGTACTGCAGATAACAAATATACATTTAACATGGCAAATACAGATAGGCACACCCAATTAGAGCACAAGCAAGTAATTCAAGTAATATGCATATGATGCATGCCTGTCCTATGGCTGATGAGGCTCATCTGTCGGTTATCCAGCCAACCCGACAAGTCTGAATTGTCCTTAGACGGTCCCCCGACGTGCATCCCCAAGAGTCTATGCATAGATTTTTCTCAAATAATCAATATTGCTCAATGGGGGTAACATTCCCGGGAATTTATATAGTGCCCGGTCACACTTACGTCGTAGGGTCAACAGAGTATCGAGTTTTCAACCTGGTACACGTGGTGGCAAGCCACGGCACTTAATCCAGGAAATCTCGTATCTCAGATTATTCAAATTCATAAGCCATTTAAATAATTTAATTATAATTCATCAATATCCACATCATTCTCAATCACATTTCATTCATCATCATACATCAATCATATTCAATCCTTATCCTTCATTATCACACCTCCCACTCCGTCTATCAATAGTTCTAATCCAAAACATAATTCATTCTTTTCTAAATGAATCAAACTTAAAACATGCTCATTTTCTTAATAACTCAAAATCAAACCATAACCTTTAAATCTAAATCTTTTTAAATAATCATATAAACAAAATCTCTAATTTTTTATAAAATTTCGGCAGCATTTCCTCTAAAACTCGGACTTTGCCACCCTTTTCGGGTCCAAACCTGCATTCTTCTCAATCCAACATTCTCTTCCTCATTATCAAAACAATCTCCACAAAAATCTACTTCAGATCAAAAATTAAACTCATACAATATTCAAATCCAACAACCAAAATTCAACTAAGAATCATAGTTCACAATTCCTAGGCTTTTAACACAAAATACCTCAAATCAATAATTCACCGAATCATTAATTAATCAACAAGCACCAAACTAACCATGTTCATCAATAATAACATTCACCATCCAAAATTAATAACTAATTATCCAATAAACTTCAACCAAATATATTCATCGAAAATTACTAAACATTAAACATACGCCCGCATTCCAACTTATCCTATGGTCACCTAGCCTAAGTTTTCACAGAACATTAAATATTAAATGCAAGAAACCTAAACCATACCTTGGCCGATTTCCACGTAACGACCAAAGCTATTTATTCAAAACCAAGACAACCCCTCAAAACTCAACTAATCCGCTTCCTCCAAGTTCCAGTATTCACAGTTTCAAGCTCCAATTATTTATTTTCAACCTAATACACATTCATAATACATATATACCCAATTTAATACTCAAAGCTCAAATTTAATGAAAATAAAATAGAATTATCGTATCCTCACCTTACCCAAGCTTCACATAAGCAAGAGTGAACGTTTCTCTCAAACTAATTGGATCCTAAAACATCAGAAATCAAAGAAATTCAATATTCCCACTTAAAATTCGAAAATTGGGAGAAGATGAAGCTGAGAGTGAAATAGCAAGTTACCTATGAAATTGTTCCGGTAGAAATGTAGAGCTCGACGCGGTGAACGCGTGGCCGCAAACGGTGCGGCGATTGGAGCTCGGACGGAGAAGTTACGGGGATCGGGAATTAACGTGAGGGTTACGGGAATGTTTCTCGTTTCTCTTCTCCCTGGAAGCTGAAAGCTTCGTTGCTGCAGTAATGAGGGAGAAGACAAAGCTGGGTTCATTTAATAGGGCTGGTCCGGTTGAACCGACAGCCCGGTTCGGGTCCGGTTCAACCGGTTCGGTCCTTTCGGTCCAATCTTGGACCGTTTTCTTCAAAATTAGTGTCAAAATTCTCGTTTCGGTGAGTTCTACCCTATTTTGATATAATATTCGCATTTCTAATCCTCCTTATTAAAAACTAATTTATTGACTAATTATCTACTAATTTAACCGGGGTTTACATCCTACCCACCTAATAAAGAATTTTGCCCTCAAAATTCAAATATAGTTACCTGAAAAGAGATGTGGATAGTCCTTTCGCATATCCGATTCGAGCTCCCAGGTATGTTCCTCGATACCAGCTCGACTCCAAGCTACTTTTACCAATGATACTTCCTTTCCGCGTAATCGTTTAATATTAGTATCATCAATTCTCACTGGAATTACTGGAAGTGTTAGATCTTCTCTTACTTGGATTGGTTCTGGTTCCAGAACATGACTTGCGTCAGGAGTGTACTTCCTAAGTTGAGACACATGAAATACGTCGTGCAAATTCGAAAGATATGGCGGTAAGGCGATTCTATAAGCCACTGGCCCAATCCTCTTCAGAATCTCAAATGGTCCAATATAACGGGGATTTAGTTTCTTAGTCTTAATAGATCTTCCTACTCCAGTGGTTGGTGTAACTTTCAGAAAGACATGTTCTCTTTCTTCGAATTCCAAAGGCTTTCGCCTTTGATCAGCATAGCTCTTCTGGCGGCTTTGGGCTATAAGCATTCGACTACGAATCTTCTTTATCTGCTCAGTCGTTTCAGCTATCATTTCAGGCCCTAATAAACTCCTTTCTCCAGTTTCATACCAACACAATGGAGATTGACATTTTCTGCCATACAGAGCCTCATATGGAGCCATTCCGATGCTCGCATGATAGCTATTATTATAAGCAAATTCTATTAATGGCATATACCGATCCCAGCTCGTCGGCTGGTCTAAAACACAAGCCCTTAACATATCCTCCAAGGTCTGAATAGTTCTTTCTGACTGACCATCTGTCTGAGGGTGATACGCAGTACTCAAGCTTAACTGAGTCCCAAATGCACGCTGAAAAGCTCCCCAGAATCTTGATGTAAAACGAGGATCTCTATCAGATATGATAGTAGAAGGCACGCCATGCAACCTGACAATCTCTTTAATATACATTCGAGCCAATTCCTCCATTGTGCAACTTATTCGGATAGGAAGAAAGTGAGCTGATTTTGTTAGTCGATCCACAACCACCCAAATAGCGTCACAACCAGATCGGGTTCTAGGCAAACCTATCACAAAATCCATTGCAATACTCTCCCATTTCCATTGTGGAATCTCCAAAGGCTGAAGGGTCCCTGATGGTCTCTGATGCTCAATCTTAACCTTCTGACACGTTAAACATTTAGATACATGCAATGCCACATCATTTTTCATCCCTGGCCACCAGAACATCGCTTTCAGATCCTGATACATTTTAGTACTCCCTGGGTGAATTGAGAATCCACTCTTATGAGCTTCCTTCAAGATTCTCTGTCGCAGGTCTCCAATATCTGGCACAATAATCCGGTTCTTGAACCTCCACAAACCATCCTGTCCTTCTGACACTCTCCACTGTTTCTCCTGTTCGACTGCTGGTAATACCTTACGTAACGCTTCACTGTCTCGATGAGCCTTCAGAAGTTTTGATTTAAAATCACTAGAAATTTGCAACTGACTCAAACACAGGATTCCAGATTCTTCTCTAATTCCTAAATTCAAACCTTGGAATGCCTTCAGTAACTCTTCCTCCCGTAGCATCATCCAAGCCGCATATAAAGACTTTCGACTCAAAGCGTCCGCCACAACGTTCGCTTTTCCTGGATGATAATTCAATTCAAAATCATAATCTTTCAGAAGCTCCATCCACCTCCTCTGACGCATATTCAACTCTTTCTGCTCAAAAAGATACTTCAAACTCTTATGGTCTGAGAAAACAAGAAACTTAACACCATAGAGGTAGTGCCTCCAAATCTTTAAAGCAAACACAACAGCAGCAAGTTCTAAATCGTGTGTCGGGTAGTTCATCTCATGCGGCCTTAATTGCCGTGAGGCGTATGCTACAACATTCTGGTGCTGCATCAAAACACACCCCAAACCTTTCAGAGATGCATCACAGTACACTTCAAATGGTTCACTTAGTTCAGGTAACACCAATACAGGTGCAGTAGTCAACCTGTGCTTTAATGCTTGGAAGCTCTCTTCACATTCTGGAGTCCAGACAAAAGGCGTATCCTTCCTAGTCAATTTAGTTAAAGGTAAGGCGAGCTGTGAAAATCCCTTAATGAATCTCCGATAATACCCCGCCAAACCTAGGAAACTTCTTATCTCTGTCACTGAAGTTGGTCGCTCCCAATTCATCACTGCTTCCACCTTAGCAGGATCCACAGCTATCCCCTGCTTACTCACCACGTGGCCGAGAAACTTCACCTCACTCTTCCAGAACTCACATTTAGATAACTTAGCATATAACTTCCTGTCTCTCAGAATTTGCAGCACAGTTCGCAAATGATCAGCATGTTCCTCTTCAGTCTTAGAATAAACAAGAATGTCATCAATGAAGACAATAACAAACTTGTCCAGATACGGTCGAAAAATCCTGTTCATATAATCCATAAATACTGCCGGGGCATTAGTTAACCCGAAAGACATCACTGTATACTCATAATGACCATAACGGGTTCTGAAAGCAGTTTTCGGAATATCCTCGTCTCTAACCCTTATCTGATGATATCCGGATCGCAGGTCAATCTTAGAAAACACACTGGCACCCTGTAGCTGATCCATTAGATCATCGATTCTAGGCAACGGATATTTATTCTTCACAGTGATCTTATTCAATTGCCGATAATCGACACACAGCCGCATACTCCCATCCTTCTTCTTTACCAGTAACACTGGCGCTCCCCACGGAGAAACACTTGGTCGGATAAAATGCTTACCCAACAGATCTTCCAGCTGAGCTTTCAGTTCAGCCATTTCTAAAGGCGACATCCTATAAGGAGTAATTGAAATTGGACCAGATCCAGGTACCAACTCAATTGCAAATTCAACCTCTCGGTTAGGTGGGAAATCATTAATATCATCCGGAAACACATCTGGAAATTCACATACAACCGGAATTTGCTTTAAACTCTTATCATCACCTGATACTCCCGCAGTTAATAACATAATACCCTGACATTCGGTTCCAGAACAGTTTACTATCATAGAGTTCAAATAGTAACTATTCACCACAACCGGTGCTTCTGACCCTTCTGGCATAAACTGTACTGACTTCTCAGAACAATCAAGCAAAACATGATTCTTGGATAACCAATCCAATCCCAAAATGAGATCAAGACCAGTCATAGGCAAACAAATCAAATCATGCACAAATTCACGCTGTTGTACTCGAAAGGAAACTTGTGGACATCCTATCCTAGTCACCATAGCTTCATGAGTAGCATTATATACTTTCAAATCATAACCTAAAACCACCATTCTCAATCCTAATTCATGGGCCTTTTCAAATGCAATAAATGAATGACTTGCACCTGAATCAAATAAAGCATTTAAGATTTTACCAGCCATTTCACAATTACCTCTAATCAATGTCTCAGATCCCTCAGCACCTATGGTAGAAGTGGTGTATACTCTCCCCGGCTGCTGCACCCTACCAGTCTCATACTTCTTCTTCTCTGGGCAATTACTGGCTATATGCCCAGGCTGTCCACAGGAATAGCATACTCCAAGTCCCAGTCTGCACGGAACTCCAGGATGATATTTTCCACACTTTTGACAATTCAGATCCTGCTGTGGCTGCTTCCCAAACATTTTTCCTTGATTAGCAGTAATATTCGATCTTCTATAATTACCCTGACCCTGAGTCTGCTGTGGAACAAAGCCTCCACGCTTGAAATTCCTACCTCTCGGAGCAAAGTTCCTCCCTGAAGGCCTCTGAAAAGGCATCCTCAAACTCCCTTTCTCTGCTGCCGCCTTCCTCACACAATCCTCAGCCACCCTACTCTTATTCACCAATTCAGAAAACACCCTAATCTCCATTGGGGCAACGAAGCTCAGAATATCGCTCCGAAGACCTCCCTCATATTTAATACACTTCCATTCAGCAAAATCTTCAGGCGCACCTTGACAGATACGAGAAAAGCGACATAACTCCTCAAATTTACTGGTATACTCAGCAACAGTCATCTGTCCCTGCTTTAACTGCATTAATTCAAGTTCCTTGGCATTTATAGCTGAATTAGGAAAGTATTTCTTATAGAACTCTGTCCGGAAAACCTCCCAAGGAATCGCAGCACCATCAGGCTGCAGGATACGTCGTGTTCCCTGCCACCAATACTGAGCTTCACCTTGCAACTGATAAGTTCCAAATTCAACCCATTGCTCTTCAGGAACCTGTTGTGCCTGTAATGCCCTTTCCATAGCCTGAATCCAATTATCTGCATCAGTGGGATTTGAGGTTCCCCTGAAGGTTGGAGGATGAACTTTTAGAAATGTAGCAAGTGTCATAGGACCGTCCTCATCATTATTATTCCCATGATTACCCTGATTTATCTGATTACCCAGTGCCTCAGCTGTTGCCTGCATAGCTGCAGCCATATTTCCCAGGGCAGCCATAAAGTCTACTGGATCAGTCCATGTGGGTACAGGAGTAACGGTGCCTGTCCTACCTCTACCTCGCCCGCGACCGCGTCCGCGAGTCGACATCTGGTCCCTATACACACCAAACAAGTGATATTAAGTTGATCAGTCTCAATATCGCAGGTCTAATGCTTTAAGTTCCAAATGCATGCTCACAAACGTTTATGCCATATATATCAATCAGATATCCTAATAGCATATAAACACATATACAGAGAATGCGCAGAAGGACAATCAGTCCGTCTTTCAGGCTCTATAGGAACGAACTGCTCTGATACCATAATGTAACACCCTACCACACTAAGCTTTACGCTTAAGTCGTAAAACAAATGTGGTGTGGTATTACGACCTCTAAAATAAAATGAGTACATATAATAGCAGAAGAATTATAATATGCTAGGAGCCTTGAAGAAAAGGGGAAAATAAAAATCGCACAATAAAGGCGCAACGCTCAAGGGACGAGTTAACTTACGTGCTAAGAAAACCATAACTATCAAACATAAGCTAACAGAAGTGGGAATAGAGTGCCAAAGATACAAAATATCAAGCTCCTAACTCAGCCTGCGAAGTCAAGACTGGCCGGAGAATATTTACACATATATACATACGTATCCAAACCCAAAAGTACATATACACAATCCTGCCTCTCCATAAACCTCTAAGAGGATCAAAAAGAATAAGTCATGCGGAGAGAAATCTAAGTACATATATACATCATAGCATAACAAAATATCCCAGTAACCACTTCGCTTCAAGAGTCCAGACGCCTAACAAGATGCCTCTCGACCTGCATCTGAAAAACAACAACATAGTATGGAATGAGAACCGGAGGTTCTCAGTATGGTAAAGGTGCCACACACATAATATATAAGGTTCTGGGAATGCCAGAGGCAATCCTAGAACACCGACACTCAGATTATAGAGCTTAAAGTATTAAACAGAAGCCATAAAAGGTGGTTCTCTAAAAATATTTAATCCTAACTTAACTTAACCTTAAATCTAAATCCCATACTGCCATTCCTCCATACCTCCAACTCCATCATGCATTTTCACAGACAACTAAACAGACAAAGGCGAACACAAGAAGGTTACAAGTACTGCAGATAACAAATATACATTTAACATGGCAAATACAGATAGGCACACCCAATTAGAGCACAAGCAAGTAATTCAAGTAATATGCATATGATGCATGCCTGTCCTATGGCTGATGAGGCTCATCTGTCGGTTATCCAGCCAACCCGACAAGTCTGAATTGTCCTTAGACGGTCCCCCGACGTGCATCCCCAAGAGTCTATGCATAGATTTTTCTCAAATAATCAATATTGCTCAATGGGGGTAACATTCCCGGGAATTTATATAGTGCCCGGTCACACTTACGTCGTAGGGTCAACAGAGTATCGAGTTTTCAACCTGGTACACGTGGTGGCAAGCCACGGCACTTAATCCAGGGAATCTCGTATCTCAGATTATTCAAATTCATAAGCCATTTAAATAATTTAATTATAATTCATCAATATCCACATCATTCTCAATCACATTTCATTCATCATCATACATCAATCATATTCAATCCTTATCCTTCATTATCACACCTCCCACTCCGTCTATCAATAGTTCTAATCCAAAACATAATTCATTCTTTTCTAAATGAATCAAACTTAAAACATGCTCATTTTCTTAATAACTCAAAATCAAACCATAACCTTTAAATCTAAATCTTTTTAAATAATCATATAAACAAAATCTCTAATTTTTTATAAAATTTCGGCAGCATTTCCTCTAAAACTCGGACTTTGCCACCTTTTTCGGGTCCAAACCTGCATTCTTCTCAATCCAACATTCTCTTCCTCATTATCAAAACAATCTCCACAAAAATCTACTTCAGATCAAAAATTAAACTCATACAATATTCAAATCCAACAACCAAAATTCAACTAAGAATCATAGTTCACAATTCCTAGGCTTTTAACACAAAATACCTCAAATCAATAATTCACCGAATCATTAATTAATCAACAAGCACCAAACTAACCATGTTCATCAATAATAACATTCACCATCCAAAATTAATAACTAATTATCCAATAAACTTCAACCAAATATATTCATCGAAAATTACTAAACATTAAACATACGCCCGCATTCCAACTTATCCTATGGTCACCTAGCCTAAGTTTTCACAGAACATTATATATTAAATGCAAGAAACCTAAACCATACCTTGGCCGATTTCCACGTAACGACCAAAGCTATTTATTCAAAACCAAGACAACCCCTCAAAACTCAACTAATCCGCTTCCTCCAAGTTCCAGTATTCACAGTTTCAAGCTCCAATTATTTATTTTCAACCTAATACACATTCATAATACATATATACCCAATTTAATACTCAAAGCTCAAATTTAATGAAAATAAAATAGAATTATCGTATCCTCACCTTACCCAAGCTTCACATAAGCAAGAGTGAACGTTTCTCTCAAACTAATTGGATCCTAAAACATCAGAAATCAAAGAAATTCAATATTCCCACTTAAAATTCGAAAATTGGGAGAAGATGAAGCTGAGAGTGAAATAGCAAGTTACCTATGAAATTGTTCCGGTAGAAATGTAGAGCTCGACGCGGTGAACGCGTGGCCGCAAACGGTGCGGCGATTGGAGCTCGGACGGAGAAGTTACGGGGATCGGGAATTAACGTGAGGGTTACGGGAATGTTTCTCGTTTCTCTTCTCCCTGGAAGCTGAAAGCTTCGTTGCTGCAGTAATGAGGGAGAAGACAAAGCTGGGTTCATTTAATAGGGCTGGTCCGGTTGAACCGACAGCCCGGTTCGGGTCCGGTTCAACCGGTTCGGTCCTTTCGGTCCAATCTTGGACCGTTTTCTTTAAAATTAGTGTCAAAATTCTCGTTTCGGTGAGTTCTACCCTATTTTGATATAATATTCGCATTTCTAATCCTCCTTATTAAAAACTAATTTATTGACTAATTATCTACTAATTTAACCGGGGTTTACATCTGTATTTCATAGAAAATCAACAAAAAAAGTATATTTTATACATACTATTTTTACATATATTTTTTTAATTTTTTTACTTTTAATATTAACAGTGGTTAATAAAAAATAAATAAAATAAAAATTTAATTAATATGTATCTTAAAGACACATGATAAATTTATTATTAGCGAAAATTTAAATATTTTTATTTAATAAATACAAAATAAATATATTAAAAATTAAATTTATTTTTTATATGAATAACGCTACACATCCAAGTTTTTTTAATAATTAAATTCAATTAAATTGGTCTAATATAACAAAAATAAATTATGACTAATATTATTTTAAATTTTATTATTTAACTTAATTAGACTTGTTTCATGAAAAAACTTGAACATATAACATTATTTTTTTTATATTTTTAATAATTTTTTTATTTTATAATCTTAGCATATATATTTTCTTTAAGACATAAAATAGATAAATCTATAAAATAATATATGCAAAAACTAGCTAGTACAAACATTATTTCTCAATATTGCTTTCATGATATGCATGCTTACGCTAGCTAGTTGATTACTATATTAGTACGTTTTTTATTTTTAATATGACCATTAATTAGATACGTGTAATATGAAAAAATTAGAATTTAAGTGTGTTATGTACAGACATAGGACTAATAATGATTTACATTTAAATCATTATATACGATTTAAACGGTTTTATAGAAGACAAAAAATATAAAAAAAAAGTCAAGAACCGTTTAATTAGTGATTAACAGTTGAAACTAAAAAAAAATAAAATTATCCATAAAGGAAATCAGCACTAACGATTTCTGTGTTATAGATTTCAAATATAAAACATGACTTTCGATTTTAATAAGGACAAAATTTTGTCTTTTTCTCAAATAGTTAGTTATATTTTATGATATTTTTTTTTTAAAATTATAAATGATAATTTATTCTAATGTCAAATTCAACCCATATCAACTTATTATACCAAATTTACATAATAATCTCTATTACACCGTTCACTTTACAATATCAAAAGAAATTAGCCTTAGATTTATGCAAACAAATATTCTAAGGATAGTTGTTAAATTATTATTATTATAATAAAAATGAAAATTTGTTAGCTTCTTTTTAATGAATAAATAAATATATTAAAAAAATTTATTATTTAATTTTTTGAAAATATATATTTTGTTTTCAAAACATCACTTTAATTAATACTCCTAGAAAAATTGTTAGCAAAATGCTTGTATTTCTATTTCCTTTTGTTTGAAGCTGCTTAAAATCCTTAATGACATAAAAATATATGGAAATATTTTTTCCCCTCTTGCATGCATGATGAAATGCCGTGCCCTTCAACGTGTATATAATAATAATAATAATAATAATAATAATAATAATAATAATAATAATAATAATAATAATAATAATAATAATAATAATAATAACAGGCAAAGAGGAAAAAGAAAAGAAATCATCACTGTGGAATGAAGCTAACCAAATCAATTCAGACTAGTTTTTCCTATATATTTTAACAAGGCCTGAAAATATAATATATAAGCTATGCCAGATTTTCCTGTGGGATTAGTATCAATTTAATTTTTTGCTTGTCTGTGTATTTACTCATCCATAACTAGTTCTAGATTAAAAACTTCACAGTAATTTTATACAAAAACAATCATCGTACTAAAAACTTGTGTGTAACTATATCTTTCCTTGAAAAACTAGACATACTAACCTACAAAAGTTAAAAATACTCAATAAAATTTAACTGAAAAGACGATCTCTATTGCTAATTTCATAGGTGATGGTAATCAGTGGTTAAGAGAAGGGGAGTTGAATTTTAGCCCATTTTTTTGAATATTATTTTCTGCATTTTAAGAATATTTTAGGAGATATTTCTACTTTTTGTCTCGTCACTAGTTAAGAGATATTTTTTTGTCTCCTAACCGATGAAGAGATATTTTTTAATTTTGTCTTCTATACAACAGAAATAGAAATGGAGCAGAAGAAAAAGAGATAATCACACTAAGAAGTATCCTGATTCAGCTGTTAGGTGCAATATGCAGCCTACATCCAGTCTCCATCACAATCAAGGACGAATTAGACAATATTTAGTAGGGGACTAATATTTTTTTTAGTTTTTTTATTTTAATTAAAAATAACAACTTAGACTTAGAATTAACTTTTTATAAGATAATTGAACATATCGTATATTAAAATAATTAAACACAAATATCTCAAAACTAATTTTAAATATTGTAAATATAGGTTACATACTTGCTTTTAGAATCTTTAAATACTATTCAATTTTTTTACTCGTTTTCTACAAAATTATTAAAAAAATATATTATGCTTCATATAAATAATTTAAATCACAACCATAACTTATGCAATGAAAAAATTAATAATAATATTATTAGAGTTGAAATAAGTTAAAATTTGTAATTTACATAGACAATTGAACTCGACATTTTTTCCTTGATTCAGAGTCATCTATTATTGAGAATTTACATAAATAATAAGATAAACTTTATGCAACTTAACTAAACTTAATTTATTTTATTTTTTGTAAATCAATAATATCAATGTCACAAATAATTAATAATAAAAAAAATTAAAAATAATACAAGGATAGCATTATAATTACATAATCATCATCTTTAATTTTTTTTAAAACCTAAATTAATATTATAAGATTATAAACTAGATAAATAAATATATATATAAATTATTCAAAAAAAATAAAAATAACTTATAAAAAAGAAAAATGAGAGATAATAATGAAAGACCAAAAACTATTTATTATTTTTTAAGTTGTAACAATAATAAAAATATGGATTGATGTTTTGTTTTCTAATCGAAAAAAGAGAGAAGAATGGAAGAAATAATTTGTTGGTTTGTTGTTGTTGTCATTTCAAATTCTTTATTTCTAATATAAATTAAGATTTTTTTTAACTAAGCACATGACCATAGCCTAAATAACAGACAACTTTTCAATTATTCTTTGTTGCATTAAATGAGAATTAGGGACAACCATACATTTTTTAAAAGAGGGGGAGATCAGACATTATTTTGGGGGGTGGGAGACATTCTTTTATTTTTTATTATATTTGTAAACAAATTTTTTTCTTTTGGGGAGGCCACTGCCTCCCCTGTTTTATACGTAGCTTTGCCTCTAATCACAATAGTGACGGAATTTTATTATAATCAATTGATTACATATTCCAATTTTTTTTTAGGAACTACCCTTTCTATCCGAGACAAGTCCAGAATCTATCCCCAAAACTGATCTTGATTTGGTCACTTACAAAACTTTCAACTGCTAAGTGCTAACCCAACTTACAAGGGGATTCCCACAGAATTATGATACACAACAAATAGATGTACAAAGGACCTCTAAGACATCTATGGATTTTTCTTTAATTTTGTATACTCTGCCTTTTACCTCTCACTGATTTTTTCTTACAAACCTCACACTGTTTGTCTTTTTCACTATGAGACTCAGACAGACAAAACTAAAGAAAAGAAAACAAAATGTAACACATTGAAGGAGAAGAACTTCTGTTAGTTTGGGTAGCTATGAGAACTCTGTGCTTACTCTCCTTGTCTCAAGCTTTGGCCGTTCACCCTTATTATAGAAGGGGAAGCTTCTAAGGTTGAAACGATTCAACTAAGCCACTTTCTTCTTCTTCAATACCAAGGCCGGTTCGGACGAAGAGAAGAGATAGAGAAAACCGAAAGTAAATCAACATGCATGTACGTCTCTCTCATCCCTTCTCATCGAACTTCATCAATCTGAGCCTTCCATCTTGACTTTGTCCCAAAGAAAGATTTCTGACCCTTGATGAACTCTTCATCCTTGACAGCTCTATCTGTTCTATTTATGCTTCTTCCTCCACGTAGCCCCTGTAGCTACCTTCTGTGATGGATGAACAAAAGTGGAAATGAGCTTCACCTCAGGGATCTTCTTCTCTGACCAAAACGGATTGCTTCTACTTTAGGCATGGAGATCTTGAAGCTTCTTCTCTACATCTTGCCTTTAGTAGAAAAGATCTCCGTCACGCCATTCCTTGGATCTTCTTTTTGCAAGGGCCATCATCACCTTGGCCGCTTGCTTCTTCCTAGCTTCTCTAGATTTTTCTCTGATAACTTGCATCTTCTTCTTTCCTGTTGAAGTGACAGCCGAAAAGAGAGAAGAGAGAGAAGATAAAAAAAAGTTTTCAATCAAAGTAATGAATGAAATTAAAATGAGTTAATTTTCTACTTCCATTCTCCTGTGCATAGTAACGTGTGAAATCAATTAATGCAATCAAATCAATTTTAAATTTTTTCTTTCTTATTACCAATGTATGCAAATTAAACCCATTGAATTAACTTTGAATTTCATTCCAAAGGGGAAGTGGGTAACCGTGGAAAGCATGCATCATTTTCTTTCTTTTTTCTTTAATTTCGAACCAACCACTTTGTCGGATCAAAAGGAAATAATTTTTTACTTCTCATTAGCTCTCTGGCCTATTTAACATTTGTGAAACAAAACATAATTCAGCCCCAATTCTTGAAGTATTATTTTACTAAAGGTTGAATATTTTCTCAACATATTGAGTTTTATGTTGCTTATGCCAATGATCAAAATTCTGTACACAAAATAGAAATTATTAAACAAATAATTTGAAGCCAAAATCAAATTAATAATTTCTAATTAATATTTTTAACAATGTTTGATCATCACAATAATTTGAAGTTTTCCAAACTCAACAATCTCCTCATTGTAAGGTCCCACATCGGTTGGAAAAGAGAACGAAGCATGCCTTATAAGGGTGTGGATACCTCTCCCTAGCATGACGCATTTTGACGAGTGAGTGAGGGGGCTTCAACTATCATCCCTATCGTCAAATGCAAAACCGTGAGGCCTTGTGTGCCAAAGCGGACAATATCGTACTAGCGGATGGTCTGGGCTGTTACAGATGGTATCAGAGTCGGAGCCCGGATCGATGTGCCAGCGAGGGCGCTGGGCTCCCTTAGAAGGGTGGATTGTAAGATCCCGAATCAGTTGGGGAGCGAAACGAAGCATGCCTTATAAGGGTTCGATGTGCCAGCGAGGGCGCTGGGCTCCCTTAGAAGGGTGGATTGTAAGATCCCGAATCAGTTGGGGAGCGGAACGAAGCATGCCTTATAAGGGTGTGGATACCTATCGTCAAAGGCAAAATCGAGAGGCCTTGTATGCCAAAGCGGACAATATCGTGCTAGCGGGTGGTCTGGGCTGTTACACCCCTTGATGACAAACATTATTAAAAATGAATTGATCCATACAGTTCTCCCTTAATATGTGCATTTTCCCCAGTAACATGCTTAAAACCGTTCCAAAAAAATTTTAATGTATTTAACATATAGAACATTTTAAACATAAAATATATTGAACAACTTGATTTTTGAGAAGATGTATAATGACAATCAAAACTTGATTTATTATCTTTTAGATAACTTACTACTCACAAAATAAAAGAAAATATACCTGAGTACTTTCGGAATACATTACAACAAATAACCAAGATTCAACCTACTTTATCATATCAACATGTTCAAAATAATTTCCTGCCAAAAAAAATTTCTACCAAACAAAGCAATATATCAAACTAAACAGAGCATATAATATTTTACATATAACATCCTTTTAACCATAAAATAGAGCATGAACCAATGATCATCAGAAATAAAAGATCAGAAATTTAGAGCACAGGTTTCAATAGATTTCATTTCAGCTCTATTTCTTTGTTTCTTTTTCTCTTTAATTCCTTCCCTTTTGTCATCAAGAAGGGACCTGCAAAACAGATAAAGAACAACATGCTAATAATGCAGAATAGTTGATTAAAAACCAAAACAAAAGAGTTAAAGTAGTTTAGTACAGTCATCCAACAGTTCATAAAACACTAAATCAAAAGAACAATAAAATAGATAGAGTTCAAAGTAATGAGCAGTAAAGAAAACATCAATCAAACATCAGAAAGGTTTATGTATGAGCCAAGGTTATCATCTTCTTCATCCGAATAAGCCATGTCTTTCTCCAAGCTTTTGTTATTGACTAGATGATAATTTCAATCAATTTAATTCATTGTTATGTTATTGGGTTTTGTTTGATTTTAGTTTATATTTTTGTGGATTTTGATTATTGATGACAAATTTTGATATTGATATTTTATATTTAGTTGTTTTTTATTTGGCTTGTAATTTTGTATTTGGATGATAGTATAATATTGGTTGATGTAATATATATTTTTGATTTGAATGGTATTTTAAAGTTTAAATTAAATTATAATTATGTTTTAGTGTGTTTTATACTTTTATATTTTATTATAAAATGGTTATTTCAGTTAAATTACAGTTGAATCGGTTAAACTAATAAACCAATAAATTAATAATTAGAGTGGTTCGATAATCGATTCGATTTTCAAAATCTTTAAGACAAATACATAATAAAAACTGGATAATACAGAAAAACATAGTGTTTCATGCTAGTACAACTTAACATGTGATCATTTTTCTAAAAGATTAGATATAATTATATAAAGGGTGATGCTAGGTAATCAAAGAATAATAATTACAATATAGAAATGTCGCGTAAAAATTTCCATTCTCTTGATAAGTAAGTGACATATACCTTTTTATCACTTATTCTTTTTATCCCCTAACATTTTGCTGTATGCTTGGGGTTATTAATGTTCTTTCCAAAATTAATTGCAATTTCTCCCAAATCAAATTCCTAACATCTCTCAATCACATTATTATCCGTTAAAATGCAATAATTCTCTGCAAAAATTATAGAAGTTAAATTAAAAATTTTTAACAACTTCTACTATATAATTTATATTTTACATATAGACTATTAAAAAATAAAATATAAACAAAAATTAAAAAATAAATTTTTAAAAATAATGATTAACTCGTCATATTAAAATTAATAAATAAGCATACATATGAATATTAAATAAAAATATTAAAATAATTAAAATTAAGATCTATTAATACACATATGAGATAATTTAAAAAATACAATAAGACGTATAGTTTAAAATTTGATAATATTAATTATAAAAATTTATTAATTATAGACATCATATGTATGAAATTATGAATAGGGATGAATATTATGAGTACAAAATTATAGATGCTATTAATATGAAATTATAGATGTTATGTGTATGAATTTATGGATGTTATGGGTAAATTTATCAATTGAAAAAATTAATTTAAGAATTTTACATTTTTTTAAATTCAATTATGATAAAATTTTAAAACATGTGTTAACTTTATTGTTACTTATGCAATAACTAAAAAATGATATGTGTATGGATGTAATATCTAATAAACATGAATTTAATTTTTAGATGTTAGTTGTATGTAATTATGTATTTAAATGTATAAATGTTATGTGTATGAATTTAGTTAGTACAATATAATTATAAATGCACATAAATACACACAAAAAAAAATAAATCAGTTTATTATCATACCTCATCAAAGCTAGTGTGGTTTTTCATATTCTCAAAAATTGGTTGACTGACAACAATCTCGTCGGGTGAGTCCGTCTGTTATTCAAATTCTTCAACACCTTCTACTATAGGTATCGTATTAAGGTCGAATTCAAATGCCATACTATTTACAATAAAAAAGATGACTTCTTGAAAAAGTTCTTGGCTTATACACTATGTGCTTGCAATGGTATTATTTTTGTGATTTTTGAATAAACATAATTAAATTAACGGAAGGTATATATTAGAGGGTAGTTTTCATGTTTCATATCTCTATTAAGTCATGATAAAAGGAATAGGAAATGATTAATAATAAAAAATGGTAATAATAATAATAATAAAGAACGAAAGTATTTATGATAAGAATTAATTATAATTATTGAATGTAATTGATATTATTATATTTCTATTAGGTTAAGGGACAAAATAAAAATTAATTACAATTATTGAATGTAATTGATATTATTGTTACCGTTATTTATTATTATTATTATTATTATTAGTCTTTATTATATTTTTAAATATAAAAATCAAATTATAAAAAAGAACATTAAGTATTGATTACAAAAATGTTTAATAGTAAAAGATATAATATTATAATTAATATTATTAATAAATAAAATTAATAAAAATATAATAAATGAAATAATAAAAAAATAGAATAAAAAATAAAACTGTCATTAAATAATATAAATAAAATATATTATAAAAAATTTTAGTTAATTATAACCGAAAATTTTTTGTTAAGAAACTTTTTTCCATATATAAATGGAGTTGTCGTATATTAATTGCCAATAAAATCAGGGATGACCTTTTCAACGTGATTAACTCCCGCAATGTCTCCTCTCAATAAACGGCAACGATTGAATAATCCCATGCATAAAAACTTAAAACTTATGGTCCATTATTGGATTATTTATTGTCAGATATGAAGCTTTTACTCTATTTAAAAAAATTTAAAATTTTAATTTTATGAGATTTTTTTTAATAAGTTATTTCTTATCTAATTAAGGCTGATATGAAAATTAATTTTAGAAAAAATAATAAATAGATTTTGGACTTTTTGTCTCGTAGATATTTTTATTTTTGAGTATTAAAAAATACTTTTAAGTTTCTGACTTTTACAAAATTTGAAGGATAAGTCCCTCCGTCCAAGATCTAACGGAAAAGTCTGACGTGGCTCTCATAATACTTGTCACGCATACGCATCGCCTAACAGACTTTCCTCTCACGCATACGCGTGAATCACGCGTACGTGTCGCCATGAATTCAACAAATTCTCATTTTTTCATGAATTCTCCACTTTGCATGCTTTTTTCCATTTTTTTCAAGCCATTCTTGCCTTCAAAACTTTAAATCACTCAAACAAACATATCAAGGCATTGAATGGAAGAAAAGTAAATTAAATTTAGCCATAACTCCATTACAACCCTTGAAAAGACCTCTTGATATGTGTATCCATGCATTGAATATATGTTGATTGGTAGAAAAAGAGTAAACCTTAGAAAGCAAGATTAGTAGAGAATTGAGAGAATCGACCCTCAAACACTAAAGAGATTAGAGTGCAAACACTTTCGATGAGGGTTCGATGCCCAATTCCTTGTTCCTTGCTTTCACGAACTTTCTTCTTGCAAGTATATTTATACTTCATTTTGATATTTGAATTAGTGAAATTCATAAATCATCATACTATCTTAACCCTACTTGTTCATATATATTCTTGGAGATTGATTCATTTTAACCAAGTAGGTAGACACATTTTGTATATTAGTTGATGAACCACAAGAGTTTAGCACGAGGACATTCTAATATTTAATTTACTTTTCTCCCATTCGATGCCTTGATATGTTTGTTTGAGTAATTTAAAGTTTTGAAGGCAAGAATGGCTTGAAAGAAATGAAAAAAAAAAGCATGCAAAGTGGAGAATTCATGAAGAAATGAGGATTTGTTGAATTCATAGTGACGCGTACGCGTGAGAGGGAAGTCTGTCAGGCGACCCGTACGCGTGACAAGCATTACGGGAGCCACGTCAGACTTTTCTGTTGGGTCTGACGGAAACATTTGGACAGAAGAACTGATCCGTTCAAATTTTGTAAAGGTCAGAGACTTACAAGTATTTTTTAATGGTCAGAGACAAAAATATCAGCAGAACAAAAGGTTAGGAACTTATTTATCGTTTTCTCTTAATTTTTTAAACATTTATAAATATTATAACAGTATAATTTTGTTATATTGATAATGGTAATTATTCTTTAATTCTGATATATTTGATAATAACTTATTGAAAAAACGAAAAAAAAGTATAATTTTAAATATTTTACTAGTAAATAAAATTTAAATTTTTAATATATTAATTGCGATAAAATCATTAGATTTTCTAATAATAATAATAACAATAATAATGTATGGTGGCTAGACCAAGTGCGTGCCAAACAAAGAAGGTGGTAACATTATGATTAAGGCTCGTGGCCTAGCCCCATGACAACGGAATGTGATATTATTTTATTATTATGTATGCATGCACGCACGAAATGAGGTAAATTTATTTGACTTCTCTCAATACCGAAAATACGAAACCAAATAAAGAGATCCACATCTATCTGTGGCTAAATAGATGGGTCATGGAAAAGGGTCCTTTGATTTGCACCACACCCATTCCCATCCATTTCAACTCTTCATCAAACTTGTTGCACGTTTGATTATATATTTTTCATCATTTAAAAATAAAATGTTGCCAGCAATTTCGATATGCTAGCTGTGCTAGATATTGTATGTCTGAACTTGGAGATTCGATCCATCAACGTAATTCAATTAAACCAATTTTTATCACTCTATCTAATAAATCTTAAATTTAGTAATTTTTTTTATGTTATTCGTCTATTTAACAGATTAAAGACTAATTTATACATATATAAACTTTATTTAGGGATTTATATTATCACTAATTAATAGATTATTATATGTTTAAGACGAGATTCAAATTTAGAATATTTATTTAAATAGACTAATAAATTAATTAGTTTAAATAAAAAGATATAAAGGAGAGACTATGCGTACAAAATCAATTACATATTGTGTATAAATATATATTATTTAGTTTATTTTTAATATATATATATATATATATATATATATATATATATTTTAATATATATTTGTAGATACGTGTATAATTTAATAGCATATTTTTAATATACAGCTTAGTACTTTATACACATATTCTGATAAACATATACATCATGAAAAGTAAAATAATTAATAATAAATCATTGTCATATTATAATAGAGATTATTCATACATATATTAGCCTTAAGACATATGATTAAGACGATAGATTGTTACAAAAAAAGTTATAATTAACACGATGGGATGAGAGAAAAAAATAAAACAAAACAAACAAACAAAGTGCGGCTGGAGTGCTCGATAGAAATATGTACTAAAAGCATTATTGAATTATATATAAATATAATAAAAAATTATATATAAATATAAATTTAATAAAAAATTAGGCGATCAAATATCACTACAACAATATAGATTATTTTTTAAGGTTATATGTGTAAAAAAATTAAAATTTGTTAAAAAAAACTAATTTTAACACTATTTTAACTATGAAAATATGTTAATAAAAGTTTTATTAAAAATAATATTTTTAACATATAAATAATTGTGAAAAAAGTTTAAATCTTATTTTGATAAATATTGGCTATCAAAAATAATTTGTTAGAAAAATTTGAGAATATATTTTCTGTGATACTTATTAACCGTCAAAAATACTATTTATTTTGACACTTATTGACCATAAAATATTCTCAACAAAATTTTTTAACAAAGAATGAGATGATATCTTGAAACTGAAAAATAAATTGAGATTTTGAAGATAAAGAATGAGTAGTATGGTCTTAAACTAAGAGCATTGTGATGTCAAAATTAAGAGAGTCTATAGAAAAAAAAAATAATGGAGTAAATTGAAAACAAATGAGTGTCAAAATTGAGAAGTAATTTTCGACGGTCAAATTATTCATCAAGAAAACATAGAGAATTTAACATTTGTGATATTTGTCAAAGATACATATTAATTTTAACAGTTAATTATAGTATTAAAAAATAAAATATTAAAATAGCTCTATTTTCTTGTAGTGTATATTTTTAATAAAGTCTAACTAAATTATATATTTATGTATAATGTTTTTTTTTGTAATATCTTTTTATATATAATTATTTTATTTAATTTATTCTCATTTTTACTCTCCTCCTTTATTATTATTATTATCATCGTCATCATCTTTTCTTCTTTTTTTTTTGCCTCCTTTGTCTTATTTTCTCTTATTTAATTTCTTCCTTCTCTTTTATCGTATCATCATTTTCTGTTCAGCAAAGTCAAAACTACTGAATGCAAAAAATTTTAAAAAATCACAAATCTAAAATATTAATTCACCAACTAATAAAATATAATAAAATTATTGAACACAAAAATTTTAATACAAAATACAAAAGTTTTATAATGACCAACACAAATTTTTATATATTAGTTTAAAAAATTTGTTTTCTATAAATTTGTGTATGTGTGAATCACTATTATTAAATTTTATTAATTTTCGAATCTTTTAGGAGGTTTGAATTTATTTTTTTATCACTCTTGTTACTTAATGTTAGTTTTATGAAATAATTTGACAGTGGTTCAGTGTATTATTGATTTGAATATTGTAGTAAGGATAGTTTTAATGAATAAGTAGTTTGGATGAATGGTTTGAAAAAATTGATAGTTATATTATTGATGGGTTAAAGAACAAAGACCAGTGAAATTTGATATGCTTCTTAGTTGATTGCAATGAGCTCCATGATGACCAATTTATAAAGTTAGTTCATTATAATTTCTAAATAATTCTAGGTCTTAGATATTTCTAGATATTAACCTAGATATATCTAGATACTAAACTTAGATATTTCTAGTACTTAATTTATTTATTTATTTAACTTCTAGACTTCTCCATCAAAATATCTACATATTTATTTTTATGAAACAAGATTATGAGAATTCTAAAAAATTCTACAAATATATAGCATAATCAATATTTAGTATGAAGAATTGTGATTTAGTTTCCCTTACTTTTATTTTTGTACTATGTGCAAAAATTTTTGTGCTATATATCGATAAATATTTGTGGTTTTTAACAAATTATTAATATTTATTTGTATTTTATTTTCTGTAATTATTTTTTGAATTTTATATTATTTTTTTATTTTTTCGAATTTTCTGTTGTCTTGTACTCAAGCTAACAGGAATATTTTGCTCCGTAAGCTTGATCCACCAGAGATGTGGCACCCGGCGGTTAACCAAACTTTATGAATAACGAGATTCTATCATGTATCAAGAGTAGGACAGATCAGAAGGGCATTCCGCCTTGCTATCTGCTCTTGTGGAAAGGTGGAGGCCCGAGACTCATTCTTTCGTATTGTCAACCGATGCAATTACAGTAACATTGGAGGACATGTTACACATATATTGACCTATCAATTGATGGAGAGGTTGTAACTGGTTGGACCGATAGCAATCAGGACTTCTTGGTCAACCAGAGAGCATGGCAATTTTTGGCAATGAACCTGTTGTGAGTAGTTCATTTAAGAGTTACATAAAGCTAGTCTGGGTTCGTCATATCAGAGACACACAGCCTCTAGACACTTGGTTATCTGTTCAGCGATACGTTAGGTCTTACATCTTCTGTCTGCTGGGAACTACCATTTTCGCGGATAAATCGACGATGTATGCCCACACAACGTACCCACTGCTCCAAAATTTTGAGCAGATCGGCACTTACAGTCGGGAGTCAGCAACTCTCGCACATCTTTACAAGGCATTGTGTCGTGCATCACAGTATGATTGCAAGGAGATGGACGACCCGCTTGATTTGTTGTTTATTTGGGTGTGGAGTGAGTGCCCTTTTTTTGTGCCCATTCTAACACAGCGGCTTGCACCCGCTGATATACCAGTTGCACGCAGGTAACACCTTAACAGTACATAATTTATTGAATTTTGACTCGTATTTTATTTATTTTTTACTGGAAAGACATAATTTAAACCCTGTTATAATGTTGCGTATTGCAGGTGGAGTCATCATCCACGAACCAGGGAGTGGATGTGGAGGAGTGTATACATAGAAGAGGTCAATATCGATATTAATTTATAAGAATAATTTATGGCATTAATAATCTAACTTAGCTCATGTAACATTTTGCAGTTTGTCTGGTAGCCATATCTAGAGATCATCATCCTGGCCGAACTACATCACCACCTTGATGTGTGTGACACGGTAGGGTAGTTGCTTTCATTCGAGTGTATCGCATGATATCTTGTGGACCGAGTGGTTCACCAGTACGGGTATGCACAGTCTCCCCTTCTGTCGGCACAAGCCATCCTTCTTGACCAGCATTATTACACTTTTCCTAGAGTATAGTGCCATAATTAGAGCATCGTACTCGACGAATAGATTCAACGATGGGAGAATCACTGTAATAGTTAATTGTTAGATAGGAATCTACAACCAATCATCGACTTTAGTCCGTCTGCCGATTATCGTAGTTGGTACCTTGGATTATTCTGGATATACCTGAGGTTGTCAGAGTTCATTCCTCAGCAGCCACATTGCATCCACCCCAGCAGCCATGATTGATTCATGACGATCGGAGATTATACTCACGCTGTCTTTTCTTACAACAAGCCTTCATAAGTTACTAAGAAAAAAGTTTCACACATTAGCGGTCTTACCCTCTACAATGACAAAAGCAATTGACATAATGTTTTGATTCCCATCTTGCGTAACTACAACCAAAAGGTAACCTTTATATTTTTCATATAGGTGGGTGCTGTCAACTTGAACCAGCGGCTTGCAATATTTGAAGGCTCTTATGCTTGGATTGAAACTCTAGAATACCTGATAGAGTATCCTAACACACCACATCTTCACTCCCGTTATATAGGGGTCGTGTTTCTATTTGGACTTGTGAACCAAGCATCTTTTGAACCATTGCGGAGAACCACAACAGTAAAGCTCCGTAAGATTCTTTCCATCCATCGAAAACTTTTACTATCGACTTTTGCTTTGCTAACCAAACCTTTCGATAACTAAGAGTGTAGTTGTATCTTTCATGGACTTTCACAATTATAGATTTTACCTTTATGGATGGGTCGGATTCAACCAATGATTTCATAGCCTCAACAATCGTGTCCAAGTCCAACTTGGAGTGATCTTGTGAGATCGTTCCCATGGAACGCGTGTGCCTCCTATTGTATCTCTGAATCTCCCAACAAGATTTCTTCTATATCAAGCTGGCTCAGATAAGCCAATCACACCCACGTCCATAAGTCTTGCATTTTGCATAGAATGTCTGTGGTTCGGATTCATAAACAATGTAATCAACTCCTCTAAAGATAGTGTAACTCCATATTGTCGCAATGATTGATTTTCTAGAATCGTATTCCACTCCGATCTTGAACTTTCCGTCCCGAAGATTAACAACACCTATAAAAAGAAGAAATTGTTGTTCATCGATCTGTCAATTAGAATTACTCATGTCTTCCTCGACACGATCAACTGGTTTGACAAAGTGAATCGGTTTTACTGCTACTATGGATGCATACGGGTTCGAAGATGATAACATACAACTACTACCTGTCACGAACCGCAGCATACCACTTCATCATTTGTTGCGGTATTAGTCTTGCATGACTGTCATATGTTGATCAGCTTCGATCCAAAATGTCATATTTTAAAACTCTCCATTCGATCGAAAGCATTGATAGAAATCTAATGCAACTTTCTCAACCTCCTTAAAACCTAGTGCACCCATTTCAGTCCATATGAGATTTTTTAGCGTGTCTAAAAAATTAAGATGACAAGTGTGCAATATTACAAATAAATCGTATTCAAATATCACTCCCGTTCACCACTTCTAATTATCCCATTTGAATAAATTATCACAAAAAAAGAAAATTGATTTCTCATAACCATATGTGCGAAGAATAAAGTAAGAAGAAATACAAATTATTAGTGAAATTGGTGTAGTGGGATGAGTAGGGACGAAACTTCCGATATAAAAGGGGAGGCAGCGCCCCTCCTCCAAAAATTTTATGTAAAAAAAAAATAATTAAGAGTGGCCCCTCCAAAAAAATATTGATGGCCTCCTCTAAATTTTAGGTGCTTGGACCATGATCAATTGATCATCATAAGAAAAATTAGAGGTTAGTGATGTTCCTTTCAAATTTTCTCATACACAATTCAAAAGTTCAACTTTCTTTTTAAGGCAAAAAAAAAAAAAAAAGAAAAGAAAAATTCTTTCTTCCGCACTTAAGTAGGGCACCTTACCCGTGAATCACTCTTATGATCTTTTCTTTTGCTCTCTGATTCTCAGGTCTCGTCTCCTTAGTATAGGACAATAAGTAGCAACATCACTTTTCTCCCTTTATTTTGAATTAATTCTTTAATTATTTTTATTTATCTAGTTTATAATGATAATTTAAGTTTTTGAAAAAATAAAAATAATAATTATACAATTATAATATTAACCTTGTATATATATATATATTCTCTAATTATTAATTGTTTGTGATTTTTATATTATTAATTTACAAACAATAAAGTCAGAAGTGTTATATAAATATGATTTAGGATTTAGTTAATTTGATTACATAATATTTATCTATAAATTTTTATAATTATAAAAATTTATTTAAATAATAGATAAGATGAAAACAATAAATATTAAAAGAAATGGGCTAAAAAGATAAAAATATTTCTATTATTATTATATCAAGGTTAATTTTTTTAATACTTGAGGCATTAAGGGTCAATACTTTAATTTTTCAATTAGTTTAAAATCAAACATCCATATTAGTATTTATAATTTTAAATACGATAATTTATTTTTATAATATTTAATATTAGTTTTGAGATATTTGTGTTTAAATATCATGATATACAATATATTTAATTATCTTATAAAGAATATGTCCTATTAATCGTTATATATATTATATTCATCAATTATCTTGTAAAGAATAAATCCTATTAATCGTTATCTCTCCTTGAGTCGAGAACTTCAAGGAGTCCGTACTGAGTTATCGGATTATATTTTTTATGATATTTGTATCACAATATTCGAAATGTGTAATATGTATTTAAATTAGTAAATATTCTACTAATTACATATTTTAATAAATATTAAAATTATTTAATTTAAATTAAAAAAATCAACGAATACCTAGTATTAAAATCGAAAAAAATGTATTGACTGATTATTCAATCTTTAGATTTTTGTAACTTCTTAAAATTATTTTTATCCATTTACGACAAAAATTGCAAACTAAATTTATTTAGCTAAAATAAATCATTAAATTTTAAAATAAAAATATCTTATTTTTCTAATTTTTTTATATAAAATACATAAAAATTTAATTTTTAAAATATTTTTTGACAAAATATATTTAATAGTTGAATATTTTTATTGTATTTAAATATTTTAAAAATATTTTTATTATTAAAAAATTCAAAAGAATACTTTTATCAATAATTTGATAATTCAAATTTTTTCCGATTTACTAATTATGTTTATAAAAAAGTAAAAAATTTAATTTTTAATTAAATATTTTAAAAATATTTTTTTATTAAAAAATATTTTTATCAATAATTTGATAATTCAGATATTTTTTCGATTTACTCATTATGTTTATGCTAAAGTTAGAAAATTAATTTTAATTAACTATTTTAAAAATATTTTTATTATTAAAAAAGTATGTCATCAATAATTTGATAATTCAGATATTTTTTTCGATTTACTCATTATATGTTTATACGAAAGTTAGAATATTGATTTTAATTAAATATTTAAAAAATATTTTTATTATTAAAAAATTTTAAAAAAATACTTTTATCAATAATTTGATAATTCAAATATTTTTTCAATTTACTCATTATGTTAATGAGAAAGATAAAAATTTAATTTTTAATTAATTAATATTAATCAATTTAATTTAGAGTTTAAAATTTTAATTTAAACTTTAGAATTAGTAATTTTTTATTTAAAATTTAAATTTAAAATAAATAAAATAACTTTAAAAATTTAACTTATGTTGCCCAAAAAAATTGATTAGCTATCGTTACTCTAATTTTTATTAGACATACACAGATACTTTTAAGTTTATTTCCACACATCCATGGCATAAACGCAATCAACAAAAAAATCATTAACGATGACTTTACATACATACATACATACATACATACATACAATAGTTCAATCCATTCAAACGAAGGATAAACATACATGTAAGGTTGGAATTTGAAAACACACTTCCTTATTCTATTCTTCACCCAAGTTCACACTTATTATTTAATTTATATAAACACTTAAACTACTTCCAAAACAGACCCGAAAACCTGCCCCTTATTAAATTCCAACCATGCATATAACGTGCTTCTAATTTTCTTTTAGTAATTATTATGCCTTGAGAAGATGAGCATCCATCTCTTTAGTACATTTGTCATAGAATTCCAAGTAACCATAAGGAGCTTCCACATTATCATTAATTTTCTCATATTCAAGTGTCCATTTAGCTGAAACACTTCCATTGCTGTTATCAATCTCTTGAATGGTGAGCTTCAAGACTTTATACTGTTGACTTATGTATCTCCTTCAAAGAAATTGAATTTGATTGTCTTGTTCTTCTCATCAATGGATTCAATTGTCTCCTTGCATGTAGTTACTTTACCATCTGTGCTTGACAATAATCAAAATTAAAAAAATTAAAAAAAAAAAGAAAATTAAGGAAACCTGAGAATAATTATGTCAATTATTAGTTAACATAATTACATACAAATTATGCTAGCCAATGAATTATAACTTAAATGGCACAGTCTCTCCATACTTACTTAAGAGATTGCAGATTCGAGTCTTTCTAGTTTTAGTAAAAAAAATACAAATTATGCTAATCCTTTTTGGTTGCCTTAAAATTTTGTTTTTTTTGTCTTGGAGACAATCTATTTTTTGTTTATATTTTTAGGAACCACAAAAAATACAAGAATTTTGTCAATTTATGCATATACTTATAGCTCTCTTCTAATAATCTTATTCATTATGGATTTTTAAACAATTCATATAATTCTCACTAATATTATTTCATAATAAGAACTTTTTTTGTTGTAAATGGAGGAACCTAATTAAATTTAATAAAATCTCAAAAAAAGAAAATGTTAGAGATATAATTATTTATATATCTTCTCAAATTAAATTTTTAGAAGAAGTGATATTATGACATAATATCAAAGTTTTTATAATAAAAAAGTTTAAAATTTGATTCATGTTAAACTTTAATGAAAAAATTTTTAGCCTAAAATAAATAACAAAGAAAAAAAATCATATAAAAAATTTATGTAAACCCAAAAAATAAATTTTATATGAAGAGAAGGATGATAAACCAGAGAAAGAAGATGATAAATTTAAATAAGATTAATGTTAACATAGTTCTATCTTATATATTTTGTTATCAAACTTTGGTTTCATGTTTATATTTTGTATACTTGATATTTTACATCATATATAAATCACTATTTTTAGATGAAATACTAATTTACTCGAAGTTAAGTGAGAGTTGTCTATCAATTGTTAACTATTGTGTACATCATAGATTGAAAAAAAAAATATCCACGCTACCAACAAATTTACCGACAAAAAGTTTTGACGGTAGCGACTATTCATATTTTAAAAAAAAAATAAACCGACAATTAAATGGTGCAAAGGCTCATTTTATGAAGTCAACGTCATAATTGGATTTTTTCGCTCGGATTTTTTTCCATAAATCATCATATTCCAATGTTAAATTCGCCGCAAGTTATCAAACATAATACCAGCAAATTTTTTTCGTTTTTTCCCCAATAAATCTGTCATTATCCTTTCATTATTATGTTACATTTAATATTGATGTTTTCTCTAGGTATGTTTGTACGTATTTATTAGTCAATAAATCTCAAATTTTCCAAACCTTTAAGTATTACAAAACCTTTATAGAAAATTAAACATGTTGTTCTATTACAAAACCTTAGTTTTCCAAGCCTTTAAGTATATATTACAAAACCTTTGAGTCACTATTTTTTTTGGCATTTTAGCCTCTCATATAGTTGTTCATAGTGTGTCATATCTATAAATGTTTGCAGAAGAGAATAAAAGGACTCAGAACAATTGAATTCTTGAAGAATTCTTACCTTCTAAGATGTGAAAGAGAATTGAGAATTATGAATTGACAGTAGTAGAATTGTGAAAACTGTGTTAAATATTGTGTTTCAAACTGAACTGCTTATACATGTATTTATTGTGAGTAATTGTAACTAACTATCTAACTACTTGTTTTAAGATTGTCAAGAGTAACTTTTTTTGAATTTGACTTAGGCTCAGTTTAAATAAAGAACTTAATCAAATTCTTTTTGAAAAAATAATTTAAATAATAAATAATTATATTAAAAATAATTTATAAATAGATTATTTTATATTTAAATTTTTAATTCTAAAAATATTTATTTTATAAAAAAATGATAAAAAATAATAATATTATAAAAAAATTATTTTTTTAACTTCTCTCTAAACTCCTAAATAATTTTTTAAAAAATTACAATTTAATTTTAAAAATTACACCAAATAATAATACTATTATTTTTTATACATAAAAAACTTAAAAAAATTACTTTTAAAAGTTCCAAAAAATACTTAATCTTCTTACTTATATCAGCTTCTTCCTTTACAATATTCATATATACATGAACGAAAATATCGCCACATCATTGAGATCGGGCTGGCTATACTTACCACTGCAACAATGCATTGATTTATTAGGATGAATTTTTCACCTCAGCCAATCTCATTAATAGATTATCCTCTCGTGTCTTGGACAATAAATCATCATATAAAATATTATTTCTAACACACTAATAGAGTATCAATTTTTGAGGGGCCCTTTACGGTTCTTGCCATCCTCATCCAAAATCCAACAAGCAGCACAAGTTTAATTACGAAAGCCAACAGGTGTCTTTATTGAGTATGCTCCTAACAAAAGGCTATAAATGTCTTGCTCCTTTTGGTTCATTCGGTCGAAGTGGTTTTATGGCAGAGAATATGATATTTTATTGTCTATAGATATATATAACGCCAATTTAATGTGGTATATATGTACTAATTTGTCTGTATTATTGCATGCACCGGCCTGATCCTACTCGTAAATGTATTGACATTTTCATTATTATTCACCACAAATTAAACAAAAATGAAAGCTAAATCAGAGAAAAAAATAAAAGTTCTCAGTTGAGCAATTATGTATGTATTTGAATTGGAGGTATGTTCACACATAAGTAGGAGTTGCTGGCTTTATTAATAGGTTAGAAAAGAAAAACAAACAGAACGAGGATGCCAAAGATATAATAATTAAACTATTTAATAGGATTCCCTATCTTTATAGCTCATCTATATATTCATATATACAAAAAGAATTATTAAGAGATTTTTATACATTTCATGGATTAAAATAAGAAATAGAATGATCTTATCCACTAAATTAAAAATATAAGGAAAAAAAATAAAAGGTAGATGAATGGTGGAAGAAAAAAAAATTCACCATAGAACAAACAAAAATTTTTCAAGAATTATTAGTCAGATATAAATTACTTCTATTGATAACCGAAATTGTGTGTAATGTAGAAATTAATAAGTGAGTAATATTATATCATCAATAAATATTATTATTTTTTGTCAATATTTAATTAATAATAATTTATACTTATATTTACAAAAATTTATATATAATTTGCATTTATTTTTATCAAAATTTGTACATATGAATTAATATAATTTGTATCAGTATATTTTTTAAAATTTACACATATAAATTAATAAAATATATTATTACAGATAACTTAATAGTTATATTGATTAAATGATAGTCAAAATTACTAAAAACTGTTAACTACTAAAAGTTTTTCAAAAACAATGAACAATAATTCTACGTGACCATCAAATTTTACTATTTTTTACCATCATTTTTACTAGCAATAATTTGTCCCATATTTATATATATATTTACACACAAAAAATATATAATTCGAATATATACTTACCAAAGTTTAAATACATGAATCAGTAAAATTTGCACCCATATTCTTTAAAATTTACATACATAATTTTAATTCAGCATTTAATAGCAATAATTTACACTCATATTTATATGTGTTTGTACATAATAAATATATAATTTATATCTATAGTTATTATCATTTACACACATAAATTAATATAATTTATATTTATATTTTAAAAAATATACACACATAAATGATACTTTAGTATTTATAATAGCTAAATTAATTATTTTGTAATGAAATTTATTATTTGAAATTTAGTTAACATATGTTTTAAGAGTATATAATAAGAATATTATTGGTAAAAGATTTTAATTTTTTAATAAACATATTAAAATTTTAAATCTTTTATATTTTTTAATAAAAAAAAATTAATTTGTAATTATACTACTTTTAGTGATTAAATCTTTAAACTAGCAGCAATAATATTAATTGTGGAGAGTTACTTGACAATAGATTTAAATCTTCTAAATTTTAAACTTCACTTTAAAGAATAAAATATAATCTATTATTATTTATTTTATAAGTGAGATTAAGACAAAATATAAAAAAAAAATATTTAATAATAAAAAATCTTACTTTATTCTCTAAAAACCAATAATATTAATTGCGGCGAGCTAAGCTACTTGAGAATATATATAGTAGGAGGCTTGTATTTCCATATAAAAGTCTTGTAAGACTATTCCCCTTGCATCTCTGGTCTAGTATTAATTTGTTCCTACTTCATATTAGTTGTTTCCTTTTTAATTAAGAGATGGCACTAACTGGTAAGCTTAGCACTGAAATTGCAGTCCACTCACCTGCTTCAAAGTTCTTTGACCTCGTGACAAAGAAACAACATCATATTCAAAACGTCTGTGAAAGAGTGCATGCCACCAAGCTGCATGAAGGTCATGACTGGCACTCTGTCGGTGGTTCCGTCAAACACTGGACTTATGTCATAGGTAATAATCACTTCATGTTATCACATTCTGTTAGAGAAACTTTGGAGAATAAGTTATTTTTATAACTACGAAGCCTTTTTTATTCTTTTATGTGTTTTTTTTTAATTAATATTTATTGTGTTAATAAATTATTAAACTAATTTAATTAAATTTAGTTATTAAAATAATTAAGTCATATAGTATTAATAAAAGAGAAATGTTAAGAGGTTAATAAATTTTATAATTTATTGTCATTAATTAATTATTATTAATATTTTTAATAATGTGAGATTATATCTAATAGTATAAAATTATTCACTATTTTTTACTGATTAAATACTAGTCAAATATTAATAAAAGTATTGACTTTCTAGATTTTTTTAATAAAATAATTAATACAGTTTTAAGTATAAAAGATGATTATATAATTTGTCTTTTTTTATTTGAATTAATTAATACATCTTTTTTTCTTCTATTGTTATTGATCTTGATTATCAACCAATAGAACTATATATACATGATGCGTGCACCTTAGAATAGGTTGTGGGGGTACTTTCTCCGAATGAAGTTTTGCTCAAAACATGTATAAAAATCATTTGTATTTGTGATGTGCAACTATTTCTAAATTTTATTACTATCGTCAAGTTATCAAAAAACAATTATTTGGAATTTAATCAATATATTTATGAAGCCAAAATATAATAAAAAACTCATTTTTAGTTAGTCAATATTAATTAATTTTTTGTTAATTCTAATTTTTTAAAATATTTAGGATTTAGATATAATTTAAGATTTAAAATTAAGTATTTATAATCTAAGATAAAAAATTTAAAATATATAAAATAACCTTAAAAAAATTAGTTCTCTAGCATTACTATTTTCATAATTCTTTTGTTCACTTAAAAACGTTTTTTATCCCAATGAATATATGAGTCAGTTTAGTTTTGTTCTAATTTCTTTGTTGGTATTGATGGCTTCTTTTCAAATACTAAGTTTTTTTTCTCTCGGTTCATTAGATTGTGTTGAATGGTGATATTGATAGGAATTAGAAAGAGATTTACTTATAATTATAATTACAAAAAAATAACATACTTTTCTTTCATTTTAAGACAAACGCGTATTCTTTTTTGTTGTTATTACTTATATATAATAAGCATGAAAAATTAGAGAAAGGTAGGACCGAAATGGAAGCAAACATTTTTAGGATCTTATACTAATTTTACACTCATATTTCATCTAAAAATTTACATATATTCCGAAAAAAGCTGGTAGTAACTTAAAAAAAAAACAAATGTGCAAATCTTTGAAAACAAATGTCATAACTTGAAAAACAAAAAAAAATGAAACTTTTTTTTAAATAAAATTGATATTTTATGTTAAAAAAAGAAGAAAAAACAAAATAGCACAATAATAATAATAATAATAATAATAATAATAATAATAATAATAAAATGTGGGGAGAAGATGTTATGAAATGAAGAACATCATGAATTGAAAAGGAAAACAAAAAGTGAAGAGAAATTACCACAAGAGAGAAAATAAATGGGTGTAAAGAGATATAGCGATAAAATTTGGGTTCACATGCAAAAAATAGTTTATTTTCCCAATATTTTATAGACATTGACCTGTTTATCAAGAGTAAAATTATATTTAATCTTATATATATTTTTCTTTTTTACTTAAATTTGTTGATGCTTCACGATAATAATAGATGGTAAAGTAACTACATGCAAAGAGACTATTGAAAGCATTGATGAGCAGAACAAGACAGCCGTATACAAATTTTTTGATGGAGATATTGATCAATACTATAAGGCCTTTAAGCTTATCTTTCAAGTTATTGAGAACAATAATGGAGGTACTTCGACTAAATGGACAGTTGAATATGAGAAGGTCAATGATGATGTTGAAGCTCCATATGGCTACATGGAATACTTTGACAAATGTGCTAAAGAACTGGATGCTCATCTTCTCGAGGCATAAGCTACATTAATTAAGAAAAGAAGGTGTTTAAGAATTAATAAGTTAATAAAGTGTGTACTTATCTAATTAAACTGCATGAATTTAGTCATGAAGAATAATATGGATGAATGTTTGCATCGTCTGCTATCCTTTGTTTGAATGGATTAATAATCGACTTGGATATGTTTATATATATTATTGTTGATGATATTTCTTTGCTTCTTCATTACACTTATGTACGTGTATGTATGAGGAAAAAAGTTTATGTAATTGTATTACAAATAAAAATTGGATATTCACATGCTTTCTATTTTGGTAATTAAAATTATTATATAGTAGGATCCATCACTAAGAACTAATTGATGAACTTAAATAATATAAATATTAAGTAAAATATTAAACTTAATTACGAAAAATTATTACGTTGACAAATCTGATAATAAAAAAAATTAAAATCTATTTATATCTATAAAAAATAGGTTCTCTTAATACACTGTTCGAACTTAAAAAAATTATTTAAAATTCTCAAACTACTTTTCCTAATCTAATTATTAACCTAACAATTTTAAAACTCTAACCTTACTCAACTTTCAATTTCTATTTCTCAACCGCCACCACTTCAATATCCTTCTCTACACCACTACCTCCAACCTCTCTCTGCCAACTCTGCATTGTTTTAAATTCCACTGCTTGTTAAATTCAAAGGAATCATCAAAGAAGAATTAGCTCTTGGAAAAACACACTTTTTTTGTTTGTTCAAATCTCTTCAATTTACAACATTGTTCCTAAGTTCCTGCTTTCTCTTCTTCTTCGAACAAGGCCGCTAGGAATCTCATTATTGGTGGATCACCTTATGATCTTAACTCTTTTCTAATTGCATCATTTTTACTATCTCTAATTCTAATTTTTAATGAATACTATATCGATATTAATTCGATTACTATCAATGACAAATCTGTTAAATTTTTCAAGCAAAGAGTTAGAATTTGAGAATGAAATAAGATTAGAGTTTGGAGATAGTTATGTTAGATTAGGAAGAATAATTTAAAATTTTTGAATATTTTTTTAAAATTTGGATAATTTGTAAAATACAGCCCATCTAAATCGATGTATGTGGGTATAATTTAATTTTAATTCATAATCAGATTTATTAGTATCATAATCTATATAGTTTGATAGTTAGTTTTGATATTTTACTCAAAAATATTTTGATATCACTTAATATATTATTTAAAATCATAAATAATTTTTATATTTAAAATTTGATACTATCATATGTTTACATCAACCATTAAAAATTTTATTTCACCACTATTTTGTTTAGATGTTTAGAGATGACAACATAACAAAACATATTTTACTTTTTCATTACCTATATATGTTATGAATATATAGTAATTATGTATCCTATTATTCATTTCATTACACATTGTGATGTAAAGCAAAGATGAATAATAACCGATAAAGAAGAGAAGAGGAGGTTAGGAAGACACATGGGAACATAGTTATTAGACCCAGTTTGATTTGGTTGGATAGATCGAAAATCCAGTTATTCGGTCATCTAATTGGACCGAATCATTCGTTAAATTAACTGTACAGTAAATTCGATTAAATTTGGTTTAACCCAACAGATTTTCATAAAATTTGGTGATCCGGTCAATAGTTAATTTAACTCGGTCTGAATTGTGTTTATTATTATTATTTTCTAATACCTAAAACGGCGTCGTTTCAGACGCCCCATTTTCCTTATAATGAAATTCTAATGTCCAAATCTGAGTACTCAGTATTTTTTATAACTATGAGTGGAATCCTCCCAACCTAGCTAACCTCATCTCTGTGCTCTCTCTGTCTCTCGAACTCATCAGTCGGCACTCAGTACTCAGTAGTCCTTCACTCACAGGCTCACGGCCTCACCTTGACCTCGCCACCCTCTCGTCTCTCCCCTCACCTCGACAGCCGTCACACTTAGTCTCTTGTGGCCTCACTTCATCGCTCTCTCAGTCTCTCACCTCGTCCCTTTACCTCGGTCGTTGTCGCGGTCCTGTGCCCTGCGTTCGGTTCGTCGGCGATAGAAGCCAATGGAATTAGTCAAGCAGCAACTGCTCCATCGGGTTGTGGTTGTCATCATCTTGTGTCGCGCCAGTCGCGGTGTCGAAACCAATCAATCAGGTGAGTTCCTTTCAAATTTTTTACTCTGTTCTTTCACGAGAATTGTTGTTGAATAATCTGGTAGTTGTTGCTGTTGTTGGTTTTAGAATTGTTGAATTAGAGAGAGATTGAGTTAGAAACTTAGAATTGTTATTGAGTTTGATTAATGTTGTTATTGTATTTGGTTTTAGAGTTGTTGAACTTAAAAAAATTTGAATTAGAAACTTAAAATTATTATTAAATTTGGTTAATGTTGCTTTTGTATTTGGTTTAGAGTTGTTGAACTTGAAAAAATTTAAATACTTACTGGATAACAAAGTTCAATATTTGTTGGATAATTTTTTTGTTGCTGGATAATATTTGGAGACTTTGAGTTGACAATTTGCTAGATAAATTTTTTGTTGTTGGATAATTTTTTTAGATCATTAGTTATGTTTAAAAATTGATATCACTCTTTTATTAATATTTATTAGTAAAGACTTATATTTTAAATTTTAAGATATTATTTTAATTTTATTTATATAATTTTATATTTTTTTAATTATGATCGAATTAATTGAATAAATTAGTGATTTATTAGTTAAATTAATAATTTAGTGATTCAGCCATATGATTGAGTTGATTATCAATTTAGTTCTAATAATTATATACAAAATACATAGAAAGAGAGAAAATTGAGATGAAATTGGTGAAAAGAAGAATATAGATAGTGATGATGATGTATTGATGTACTTCTCAAAATAAAAAAAAAAAACAAATAAAAATACACGAAAAAGGAGAGAAAATGTAACCAAACAAAGTGCATAAAGAATGGCAACAGAACATTTTTCTTGCAGTGGTTGTATATGGATTAGAAATTAGGATTCATGAAGTATGTTTTATATTATTATTATTATTATGGTCCTGCTTCAAACTTGCTCATAATATCCATTATGAATCTCAAATACATTAATAATAATAATAATAATAATAATAATAATAATAATAATAATGTATTTGATGTTTATAGTGGATATTATAAGAAGTTTAAAGCAGAATCATTACTATCTACACCGATACAAAAGTAATTAGGAGGTTTTATTTATTTTTGTCTCAAAATCTAGTTAACAATTAAAAATTAATATTCTGCTCTAAATAAGACAAAATGAAGCAGATCTAGTTGGATCATCGGTTTATATTATCATCCTTAATTGTATGTAGATAATAATCTAAATAGTAGTAAATTGTTAAAAATTAAAGCGGTTGACCAAAATGTAATTTTTTTTTCAAAGAAAAATATTTACTCGTTTGTTTGGTCCATTTTTTGGCCCATTCTAACTTTCTCTTATAAAATTATCATATTTTGTTTTGTTTAAAAAAAAAAGGCCAACTACATTCTAGAAATTTTGTACATAACATAGCATTTTGTAATTAAGGTCGTTATGAAAATCGAATCGGTTATTAATTTATCAGTTTAAAAGTTTAATAGATTTAATCGTAATTCAACAAAAAAATCAAATAATTATATAATAATATAAAATTATAAATAAATATATAAAATAAAAATATAATTAATTAAATTATATTCTTATAATATTAATTAGTATGTTAAATTATAATTTTTTTACTAAGGTTTTTATTAGTGTTATATGTAACAATCCAAGTTTTAAAAAAATTACATAATGAATTATTTATGGCTTATTATAATTGTTGAGGATTTTATTTTTAAAAAATTATTTTATTGATGGTAATTAAATAGAGTTTTATGATAAATAAAATTTAAATTAATTAAAATTTTTATATACTCTTTATTATAATTGAATATTTTACATAATTTCGATAATTGAAAAATAAAAAAAAATTGTATAAATTAATTTAAGTAACTTCTATTATAAATAATTTATGATTTAATTCAAGTTCTTTTTTTAGAGAATAATTTATTAAAAATTGTTAAATTAATTTTATAAATACTTTAAATTTAAAATAATTAATATTATTGTGTAATTTTACCATAACTGATTATTTAATATAATTTGAAATTAAGATTCGGATAATAGAAAAATAATAAAAACTATATTTTATAAAATGTGATTAATATATTTATTTTATAATTTAAATTAGAACTAATTAATTGAACTCAGTAATATGTTGATAAATAATATTTTTAAATATTTTGAATGAAGTATATTTGGTTTTAAATTACTCTACCCTCTAATTTTATCAAAATATCTATTCATATCTATCCTTTATTCTTTTATAAAATCTCTAATTTCTAACCCTAATTCCCAAATTAAATCACAAATCCTAATTTCCCAAATAGAGAAACCTTAACCCAGTTACCCCTTACCCCAGCCCCGTTTTCCCCTTTCACTCATTCAGCTTCATCCCTCAACCCTAGCATTTTCCCCCAATGGTACAGAGAAGAAAGAAAGAAACGAGATTCAGAGAGTGAGAGAGAACCCACGTCCGAAAGTGAAGAGGAGATGTAGCCCACGTTACTGCCTCCATCACGATCGATCTGCCACCATCCATGCTTGCCGTTGCACTACCACGTCGCCAATGATTTGTCGCCGTCGAAGCTTTCTGTGTCACTGTAAACCTGCTATCGAACCGTTGCCGCCACTGTGTTATCAAGAAGAGAGAGCTTGCGCCGTAACTCCGTCACTGTTGACCCATCGAAGCAGCGCAAGAGAAGAGGAGGAAGGGACGCTGTCGCACACCAGAGAAGGGGGGAGGAGCTTGCTGCCGCCACGTCCTGTTGTTGCCGCCGTCACGAATCAGATCTGAGGCGAGAGAAAGGGAGACGTGAAGGAGGAGGAAAGTCGTGCGTTGCTGCCGCACCCAGTAGCATCCTCACCGCGAAGCCATCATCGCCGTTGAGGAGCAGAGTCGTTGATGAGCTATATTTTGTCGGTATAGAATTTTACCAAATAAGTTCGTCGTGAGTATAGTCTAAACCAACAAGCTATATCGCATCAAACAAAGAAAGTGTGTGTCCACAATTCAAATCAATAACCGAGAGTATTAGTCCCGAGTCGTTCTCTCTAAGAGTTGTCCTAAGATGCACATCATTGGTTAGGAGTTCTCTTGGTGTTTGAGGTTGAAGATGAGAAATGTAAACAAGCTTGCGTAAAAGCAATGAACAAGTAATCAACCAAGCTAAAGGACACAAGAGATTGAACTAAGCAAGAGTTAGTGACAATCAATCTATATAAAAGCCTTGGCTAGGGTTGGGAATTGGAATTTCTATCATTGTTATCTCCATCAATTGTGACATCAATTGGTTATTGCTCCACTTAGTTAACCTCTAACTATGGAGAAAAGTCAAGTAGAGATAATCAATTTGAGTACACAAGTCCGAGTCTAATCCTAGGGAGAGACTAGAGTTAGTGTCATTCAAATCAATTAGCAATCAACAAGAGACTTCAACAATTCAAGTGTCTCCAATTATCCAACCCCTAAGCAAAGAGTGAAATTCTACTCCATAGCTATAGTTGACATTTTCTTAAACAATTGGTGAGCAAGAATGAAAGATGTAAGGTCCCACATCGGTTGGGGAGGGGAACGAAGCATGTCGTATAAGGGTGTAGATACCTCTCCCTACCAAGACGCATTTTGACGAGTGAGTGTGAGGGGCTTTGGCTATCATCCCTATCGTCAAAGGTAAAACCGTGAGGCCTTGTGTGCCAAAGCGGACAATATCATGCTAACGGCTGGTCTGGACTGTTACAGATGGCGCCAGTGAAGCTTGGAGCCGCCGTCGCTGTCGGGAATAAGAACCAGAGGGAGAGAGAGCTTGCTAGGGAGAGAGGAGATGCGACTTCGTCGAACTCACCATGAAGGTCCATCTCCTCTGCGACAACCTCTGCTTCGTCATCTGCGCTGCCATTGTCCAATCCTTAATGAGCGTCCCCTCAACTGCACTCTCACCCTCCTACACCGCTATTGCCACAACAATGATGTCCTCTGCCAAGTCTTTTCCATTACCACCACCACTGATTTTCACAAGGTTTGGAAAACCTATCATCCCTAGGGTTTCAATTCTACTTCTATTTCTGATTTTGTTAATCAGATTGTTAATCACATTGTTTCTGATTCTGATTTTATTAATCCACCAATTTTAATTTTGATTCTAATCTTATTAATCCATTGTTAATCACATTGTGTTCCAATTCTAATTTCGTTTCTTATTTTATTAATCCATTGTTCTTCTGCTTCTATTTCTTCTATTTTTGATTCTGCTTTTATTTTTTATGCTTCTGATTCTGCTTATGTTTTTTATTCTATTTCTATTTTTAATTCTATTCTGTTTCTATTTTTAATTCTATTTATACTTCTATTTCTGCTTTTGATTCTGTTTCTATTGTTGTTTCTATTTTTTTGTGTTTATTACATTATTTTTGCTTCATTGTTGTTGTTGTTGGAGAAGAAGAAAAACAAGATATGTTGTTGTGATGGAGAAGAAAGATAGATTTTTTTTTTTGATGAAGAAGAAAAAAGGTATTTTGGTCCAAAAGACGATTTTAAAACCAAGTTAAACTTGAGGGATGATTTTGTATGCAAAAAGGGATTGGGAATGAACAAAATTTTTGGCCTATACTTTAAGGACCAAAATCTTACTTAACCCTAATTCTAATTCATTTTATTTTAATTTATATGTCAAAAATTTTATGTGTATGTTATTATGTTAAATTTGTGTTTGAATTAATATATTTGGTTGAATTATATTGAATTTTATTATGTTTATGTTAATTTTGTTTTTTTTTTAGTTTAAATTTAATATCCATGGATACTAGGTATCTATCTCCCATAGGAAAAGAAATAAGCAGGGATTTATGACAAAGATAAGATGATAATAGAGATATTTTATTAAAACGAGAATAGAGGTAGGAGAGTGTTACAGTCCAAAACAAGTCATGACTAATACTTAGAAAAATAGTCCTCTAACAAGTCTAAAAAATTTGAATATAAGTTAAATAAGAAGATTATAAATATTCTTAATAAATTTATAAGTTCTAGAAAGAATAGTTTACACACTTTTAATAAAAGATAAAATAATTGGGATCACCTTGTATGGTAATGTTCTATACAAGTTCTAGAAGAGTGTGATCACCTTGTATGGTAATGTTGTATTTTTTGATCAAGATGGTAATGTTGTATTAATGTTACACACGGTACTAATGCTTTTTGACCGCAATGGCATTTTGAAAAGTTTGTCAGATAATTTTTTTGGTTATATGGGCTAAGCCTAGTTTGCAAAAAAGGAATAAAACAAAAATATTTAGATTGTCCAAAAATAAGAATTACACAGTTATTTTTAATATGAAAAAAGTCTGGCTTAAGATACTAAAAAAAAAAACTTTTAAAGGATAATTAAAAAAAAGATCAAAATACTATTATATGAGTAATTACTATTGTTTGATTGTATTAGAATTTAAAATTTTGAATTTTATTTTTGATATTAAAATACCATTTTAATTTATTCTAGAATACTAATATACTCTTTTTAAATTTTGACCAAAAAAAATCTTTTATAATAAATTTTAAAAAGAGTGGAGATTTAAGGTCGATTAATTATAGGTGTGCAATTGAGAACAAAATTCATTATGTATTGTTAATTGTGAAAAATTTGGTTATAAAATTACATTGGTGTCTATTTCATTGCTCCGCTGTCAAATAATTTAGATCAGTATTGCAATTTTAGTGAAACATTTTAAAATTTTTCCTAATTTTATAAGGAAAAAGAATGCATAAATGTCCACTTTAAAAAAGAAATATGGGATATTTAAGTTTTTTACCTCAAAATTAAAATAGAAAAAATCTAGGGGACCAGCACTTTTGTTGAAATCTGGCTGATACTTAACCATCAAAAGAAAAATGATTAATCCTATACCATTAGATATCATCTCACACAATTAAAAATATTGATGATGGCTAATTAATCGCTAAACATCACAAATTCTGCTGACTCCCTAACACTCCTCATTAAAATATCTAATTACTAATAAATCCAAATAACATCGGATTTCTGTTACTTATATTACAATCACTATAAATTAAAATTCTTAACAAAATGATATATAAAATTTGGTTAAATACATTTGAGTTAATTAAAAAAATAAAATTTATTTAACTAAAATGATATAGTTCAGTAATATGATGAGTAAAAAATTCACTTAAAACTAAACATACTAATTCTATTAATCATTTATAAACTTTTGTTCCTTTAGTTTATCTATCTTGAATAACTATTGAAAAAAATAATTATTTAAATAAATATTTTTTTAAAAAAAGTTATTTTTCTAATATTTTTATTTTATTACTAAAAATTCATTAAATATGTTAAAAAATATATTTTTTAATATTCTACGAAAAGTAAACAATTTTAAGTATCTTGGATGCATTACACATGATAATGAAAAGATTGAACATGATGTAAATTATAGGATTAGGATCCAAGCAGGTTTGTCAAAATGGTGGAGTACATCTAGTTTTATATGCGACAAAAAAATGTCTTTAAAACTTAAAGGTAAATTCTATCACACTGCTATAAGACCCATTATACTTTATGGTACGGAGTGTTGGACGGCCAAAGGAAAGCATGAACATAAGTTGAGTGTGGCAGAGATGAATATATTGAGATGGATGAGTGGTTATACGCGATTGGATGAAATAAGGAACGATGATATAAGAGAGAGAGTTGGAGTAGCACCCATTGTAGAAAAGATGGTAGAATCGTATCTCAGGTGATTTGGACATGTGAAAAGAAGACCGATAGAATACTCAATTAAGAAGGCAGATGAGATGGAAGATGAATAAGGGTGTGAGAAGCAGAGAAAGACCTAAGAAGACTATCCATGAAGTGGTCAAATGAGATCTACAAGTAAACGGTTTTTCTGTAAATATGATATATGATAGAATTCAATAGCGTCGTTTGATTCATGTAGTCGATCCCATCTAGTAAGATAAAATTTTGTTGTATTAAATTTTTTTTATTAATTTAATAATGTCTAATTATTTTTTTAAATAAAAGCCGTTTTCAATTAATACTCTCAGGTCTTTAACACGTTCTCTTACAACACCTATTAAGTAAAAGAATTTTAAACCTGTCAATGGTCGGTGGTTTTCTAAAATTTGCAATTCCGAGGTGGACTTTGTTATAATACAGCTAACTGCTGGTTGACTGTATATTCCTAATGCTTCTATTTGATTCTTCTTTAACAATTCAAACGATTATCTCCTAAGCTTATGCAATTGCCACGGGGCTGACCTATTAGTAGAATGTTAAAAGTCAACACATATTTAGGAAGCTTCTTTGTTATTCATTATGAATTATTCGCAGATTAATATAAATACAGAATATGATACGATATGATATCATATATAACATATAAATATATGTATTTAAAATTTTTATAAAATATGAGAATACGATATATATATATAAAATATTTTTTAAATAAATTATAATAATATTTTAATATTTTATTAATATTAAAATATAAATTAATTATTTAATTATTTTTAATATTTTTTTAATTATATAAAATATTTAAAATTATTTTTATTTTAATAATATATATTATTTTTAAATTCATTTCAAGAATATATATTAATAATAAAATTAGATATATACACTAACATGTAATGATATTTAAGTGAGTCTAAACGTATTTGACAAAAAATTTTTTACTTTTTGTTAACACTCCATTGAACATAGAAAAAACATGCGTATCAGACGAGTGTCAAAAAGTATCGTGTCCAACATATATTCCATACGTAAACACAACAAATTAAGAAAGTGTCTATATTTCATAGAAAATCAACAAAAAAGTATATTTTATATATACTATTTTTACATATATTTTTCTAATTTTTAAATTTTAATATTAACAGCTGTTAATAAAAAAATAAATAAAATAAAAATTTAATTAATATATGTCTTAAAGACACATGATAAATTTATTATTAATGAAAAATGTAAATATTTTTATGTAATAAATACAAAATAAATATATTAAAAATTTAAATTTATTTTTTATATGAATAATGCTATACATCCAAGTCTTTTTGATAATTAAATTCAATTAAATTGATCTAATATAACAAAAATTAATTATGACTAACATTATTCTAAATTTTATTATTTAACTTAAATTAGACTTAATTCATAAAAAGACTTAAATGTATAATATTATTTTTTTATATTTTTAATATTTTTTATTTTATAATCTTAACATATTCCCTTAACACACAAAATAGATAAATCTATAAAATAATATATGCAAAAACTAGCTAGTACAAACATTATTTCTCAATATTGCTTTCATGATATGCATGCTTACGCTAGCTAGTTGATTACTAGTACGTTTTTTATTTCATAGAAGACATAAAATATATAAAAAAAGAAAAAGTATAGGGAGCCAATGACCTAAGCGTACAATGTATACAATGAAGGTTTAGCCCGTATTAGAGATATGATTATTAGTGTTTCATTGTCCTATAAGATTATGCTTTTGGGATGAGTGGTTTCAGGACATGGTATTAGAGTTCTAGATCCGAAAGGTCAAGAATTCGAACTTGGTGAATCCAAAATTAGCTTTTTATAACATGAGATGTTTATTATCCCTAGTGGTGATGTTCATTTTATTCGGAAACTAAAGATTTAGCCCATTGTACACATTGTACTTTAGCCAATTGGCTCCCTAGCACTAGGGTCAAGAACCGTTTAATTAGTGATTAACGGTTGAAACTAAAAAAAATAAAATTATCCATAAAAGAAATCAGCACTAACGATTTCTGTGTTATAGATTTCAAATATAAAACATGACTTTCCATTTCAATAAGGACAAAATTTTGTCATTTTTTCAAATAGTTAGTTATATTTTGTGATTTTTTTTGTTTTTTTTTTTTAAATTGTAAGTGACAATTTATTATAATGTCAGATTCAACCCATATCAATGCACTATACCAAATTTACATAATAACCTCTGTTACACCGTTCACTTTACAATATCAAAAGAAATTAGCCTTAGATTTATGCAAACAAATATTCTAATTTCTAAGGATATTTGTTAAATTATTATTATTATAATAAAAATAAAAATTTGTTAGCTTCTTTTTAATGAATAAATAAATATATTCAAAAATTTTATTATTTAATTTTTTGAAAATATATATTTTTTTCAAACATCACTTTAATTAATACTCCTAGAAAAATTATTAGTAAAATGCTTATTATTTATATTTCCTTTTGTTTGAAGCTGCTTAAAATCCTTAATGACATAAAAATTTATGGAAATATTTTTTCCCCTCTTGCATGCATGATGAAATGCCGTGCCCTTCAACGTGTAATAATAATAATAATAATAATAATAATAATAATAATAATAATAATAATAATAATAATAATAATAATAATAATAACCAAAACATTTGAGTTAAAAAATGAAATCACTCATCCCAAAAATTTAAATGGATTTCACTAAGAATCGAATTCTTAACATTTCGGATCTAAAACTCTAATACTATGTCATGATACTACTCATTCAAAAAATTTAAGCTAATGAGAAAAAATAACACTAATAGTTATATCTCTGAATATGTCTAATGAGAAAAAGTAACACTCATTCAAATATGTATCAGTTTTCAGAATATTTTGTGAAGTTAAACGTTTTTGAAATGGTAATAATGTTACGTTATTATAATTTTAAAACTAGTAGTATAGAAACATAATTAAAAAATTTTAAAGTATAGAGAATTAATTACAATTTTAATAGATGAAACTATAAAGACTAACAAAATAATTTAAATTTATAAAATATTACAAAATGAAATCATTAACAATAATATTAGAAAACTAACATATAGCAACTAATTTTAACTAACACTATGTAATATATAGATTGTCAAATAAATATAATATGAAGCTCATCGTTAAGGAAAAAACAGATTCTCTCTCTCATATTAAACCTCCTTCATGTACTTAGAATTTTAGATATTTTTTTAATTGAATTTTAAATATTTTTATTTTAAAAGTGATAAATGTTAGCTGTAATAGACTCTCAATAATTAATTACTTTGTTCAATAGTGAACATCTTTGGGGGGAAAAAATACCTAACTTGATGGGTTGCACCAAACTATAATACGTTAGAGAAAGATGATCCACAAAAAGTAATAAAAGTAAAATACTAGTTGTGTTTTCCTTTTCCTTAAAAGAAGCTATATATATAGTATGTGTATCATTGAATATAATACAAGTTGAGCATGTGAAGAGTCTTGAATTCAATCTTGACGATACACATTTGATGAGAAGGATGAAAGATTCAGCAGTGGTCCAAAAAATAAAAAAGTGTTTCATCCTCAAACGGCATATATATGGGTTAGAGGAGTGTTAGGGGACAGTAATTTTTGTGATTTGTAGTCATTAAATAGTTATTAATGATAATTTTAATGGTGTGAAATTAGTGTAAGATTTCATTCAAAATGACTCATTTTTTTTTTACTGGTTATATGTTGATTAAAATTTAATAAAGTTATTGGTCCTAAATTTTTTTATGGGTTATATATGCATGGCTGGGTAGCACGACCTAATTAAGGTTGGTTAAAGACTTCCCTTGCACGTTCCAATCAGTAGATTTTAGATTCTATTGTACAAACCTCTATTGTACACATTGTATAAATATTCTATTAATTTTTTATATTTTTCTTTTAGAAAAATACTTTTTGTTTTCGTTATAAATTTTCGGTTTTTTTTTTGTGAAAGGCTATGAAGTACGGATACTTCGTTGAGTTGTCGTGTTTAAGTATCAAGTACATTTTGGACACGACACTCGCCGACATTCGTTCGACACGCGTGTCTGATGTGTCCAACCGTGTCTTAATGAAAAATAAAAAATTTTTTTTGGACATATTTGAACACACCCAAATACCATCACGTATCAGCATGTCTAGTCTTATTTTTAACATATATTCTTAAAATAAATTTAGATATAGTATAATTATTATTTATTTAATTAAATAAAAAAATATTTTAAATACTTAATATAATTAAAATAAGACATTAAAAATAATTAAAAAATTTAATTTATTTTTTAATGTCAATAAAATATCAAAATCTCATTATGATTTATCTAAAAAATACTTTATATTTTATATGTATGCGTGTCCCCGTGTCATGTAAGATTTTAAATTCGCGTGTCAGTATGTCCCGCGTCGTATCGTATTCCGTGTCTGTATCAGTGTTCATACATCATAGGTAGAAGGTGAATATCCGCAGTTATTCATAGATTTTAATTTCTATTTTTTTTTTAATTTAACATAAAATCATAATATAATTTAATGCAATTTAATTAAATTTAACATATTAAAACATAATCCAAACAAAATTTAACATCATCAACATAAAGTCACCAAAAAAAGCATCATCAACATAAATAATAAATATCCAACAAATATAATAAAAAATAAAATAAAAAAGATTTTAATATATATAACTTACAGCATATTTTTAGTAATTTCACTTTTCGTAAAGATTTAACACCTCTCTATAAAACAGATACCTTTATTTACGAAAATAAATCATCATTTTCATAGAGATTTGGCTAACCACCCCAATGATAGATAATTTTTGAGGGTACCTGCTTTCGAAAATTTCTTTTTGCCATCCATAATTCCAAAATCTACATCCTAGATTAATCGTTGCATTTTTTGCATGCCCCAACCGACACACCCACACCCCCTTATTCTCTCCCCTTAATAATTAATACATATTCTTCATGCACACACATATAACTCTAAAATTATGAGGTGTTTTCTCATAGATTTGATCTATTCAACGTGTTCGATCATATGACCAATTTAAATCATTTGAGTGCAGAGCGCATAAGTAGGGGCGACTTATTCCTAAGTGCTTCTATAATAATAAATAGATAAATAATTATTAGTATTGTAAGGTTAGACAACAAGCGAAGATGGAAAGTAAACTGTTATATGCCCCATATTTATCAACACCACTTTTATATATGTTTCATTTTTAGTATTTAAAGTGATTAATAAAAATGAGAAAAGATAAAAAAAAATTATCATTTTTACCATTAAAAAAAGTTGTACAAAAATTGTGGATAAAAAGTATAGTTCAAATATCAATTTTCATATGAAAAACATAATTGCAGCGGTGCGGAGAGACGAACTAGTGTGTAGAGTGGAGCTTCTAGTGAAGTACGTAGGAATGTATTTTCTCATAATAACTTATGAAAAACTAACTCTTACATATACAAGTGGTTTAGCCTCATATAGACACTGGTAAATCACTTCTAATTGAATTAGCTGTATCTAAAATAACTTGGTAACTAATAACTAATTGAAGGATTATGAAATGTTCATAATACGGAGCGAAAATAATAAAATAATTTTATCATTTTTTTGTATTTAAAATTTTATCGATTAGATTGAATATGCTAGTAAATAATTTTTTTTAATAATACGAAGGTATTATATATATTCATAGTAAGATTGATTCTTGTTGCAATTTCTTGACCAATAATAAATTTAACTGAGAATCTTTTACAATTTAAAATTTTCACAAAAAGTTAGACTATTTGTACATGTGCGGAGGTAAAAGAAAAAATTGTTGTATTTCCGTTATCATAGACATAATTATATAAATATAGTATGAAATTAGTAACTGATTTTAAGATCAAATCTTAAGAATAAAATTTTGACTTAATTTAAAATAAAATTAGTTAGGATCTTATCTATATTTAAAATTCATCATAGAATAAATAATTAATATTTAATACTCTTAATTATCATATTATTATATTCATGGTGCTAGTAAAAAATATAATAATATTTCATTTGAATTTATATAATTATTTATTTGATCAAGTAAAAATAATAATTAAATAATTTTTTACTAAGGATTAAAACACTTCACTACAAGAAAAACGTTGAATGCCGTCAGATTTGGCAATAAAATTGTCGGGTAAAAAGTTATCGTCAAATTTAATTTTTCGATGATAAATTCATTGGTAATAATTGGAGGAAAAAAAATTGGCACGATCATTATTGTCGAATTTAGGGAAAAAAATCCGACGGTAAGGTAATTAACACTACAAGAAAAAGGCGCATTTGTAACAAAAAAATATTGTTATAAAACGTCAAAATTTTGAAACAAAAGTTTTTTGTAACAAAAAAAGGGTGCATTGCAGTAAGTCCCGTTACAAAAAGTTTTTGTAACGAAAAATGGAACTGTTATAATTCAATACCATATTTTGTAACAATTTTTCCTGATATAAAAAATCAGAAGCCGTTACAAAAGTGGTAACAAATTTTGATCTTGAAGGTATTTTTCGTGACAGTAAATTTTTTTTCTATCAAAAAATTTTGTTACAAAATGTAACATGATTTTGTAACGAAAAACAAATTAATTATTTGTAACAATTTTTTTTATTATAAATTACATGCATAATTTTTTAAATTAACTAATATATTAACGCTTTTAATAAGCAAGTTTACATGGATATAATATGCAAAAACATACATAAGTCAAACAAGATCCTTTTAGCTAAAATTGTCTTGAAACAAAATAACATTAGCTAGTGAGTACATTGATTAATTCAACCAAAATATAAAAGTTCTAACATATATTAGTGTCTCTATGCATCAAAACATTCATGAGCCCTCAAGGTAGCATATGGTCACCATTTCAGCACTCCTGTAAATAAGAAAAACCGAAACAAAAAAGTTAGAAACAAGATATAACACTAATTATAATTTTTCCACTAAGTTTTATCCAAAATGTTTAGAAAAATTTCGGCAGAACCTCCCCTAAAACTTGGATATTTCCACCGTCCACGGTTCCAACAAACACAACTAATTCACAACTTGCACCCTTTCAAACAACACAATGCAGTTTAATTGAGCAACTAAATAGGACAACAACCAAATAGTGAATAACAAAATCCGAAGCTTCCAGCTTCCAACAACCAAAATAGTGAAGCACTTAGCCGGATAATCAATCAATTGAGCTTAGCAACAATTGAAAACCAAAAGCAATTAAATACCAACTCAATTAATTAATTGAATCAAAGATGAATATTGAAAACAGCTTAAAATAAATTCCGGCAACATTTCAGCAGTAAATTTGCCTATTTCACAATTTCAATCAATCAATTCAAATTCCATGTGAATTCTTTGACAGTTAAAAACACAAAAAATCATAATGAATTCATAGGAAGGAAGTAAATAAGCCAATTCCAGCAAGAAAACATGAGGAAACAATTAAAACCAATCCAACCAGCAAGAAGCAGAGCAGCACTCAGCAGAACAGCAATCAATGGCCCATCATACAGCACCCAAAACAGTAAAATGAACAAAGGTAATGGATTTAGGCAGCATTCTATTCATTGAAGTCAATAACCATTACACTTACAAGCAGCCGAGGCATAGCAGTTTATCTATTAATTCAATAGAAAATCAATCAAGTCAAACTAAATGATTTCAGCAACAAATTTATCAATAAAACCAATCTCAGTTCAGCAACCACCATCTATTCCAACACAAGCAAAAATAACTCAGCATCATTTCCTTTCTCATTGAATTTAACAATCATTCAATAAGCAAGCAATGAAGGGAAAAAATCAGCAGCAACCAACAGCAAGTATAGAGTAACAATAACAACTTAATGTGAGAAATTATTCAACAACAAATGCACACACAAATACAAGGATTACTGAAATGACTCATCATGCTTATCCACATAAGTCTGCAGTGAAACCACTTACTGTTTCACTTAAGAGGCTTGTAACAACAGCTTTTTTATCAACTTCTTTCTCATTCTCCCTTTCAGGCTCACTGTCAGTACTGGTAGGAGGTGGAAGTGCTAAAGCACCAAACATGGCTTCGTCATGAGCAGCTTGGATTTGTTCCTCCCTTTTTGCCTTGATAAGAAAATGGATTCGATCTATGTTTAGTCTTCCGTACATAGATGATGCATGTATGTTAACAAGAAATAAAACTGACTATTCATGAATATAAGAAGAGGAATATACCTCTATTTTAGAATACTGGAAACTCTGGCCAATTTGCTTGACCAAGGAAGCATCATCTTCAGCCACTACAGATAGGTGGGCAAATACAATCAGTTCAATTAAGTTTCAGGCTTCAAGCCAAACCCTAAACCATTACTCATCATCATTTAAAAGAAAAAATATCATTGGCATTCAATAATTAAAAAAATCACCATGACTAAGCAATGAACAATTAAAATCAGTAAGTATTGGTGGTATTAACAAGCACACAACAATAGTACTCAACATTGGATCAATTAAAAATGAAGTTTACATTATTAGGAAAATATAGGAAGACTAAAAAAATTGTCCATTTTAAAACAGATTGTATTTGCAATGAAGAAATCTGGGCAAATTTATTTAGAATAATGAAATTGGCAAACAAGTCCAACCTTCAATTTCCTTATCTTCAAGAGGCGCATCATTGTCAAACTCAAATCGCTTCAAGCCCTTGCCTTTTTCTGAGTCTTGAGCAGCTGCATTAAAAAATATCCCACAAAATCAAGTTAGTACAACATGTATAAACCAGCATACTTGCACACTGTGCGGTTTTTTGAATCAAATCCTTTCCC